>NC_080203.1:67241277-67544308 GCF_030028045.1 Hippopotamus amphibius kiboko | reverse complement strand
TTTTTCCAGGTTTTTTTCTTGTAGTTAAATTCTAGCCAAAGATATAACAAAAAAAAAAGAAAAAAAGAAAGAAAGAAAGAAAGAAAGAAAGAAAGAAAGAAAGAAAGAAAGTAAATTACAGGCCAATATCACTGATGACCATACATGCATACATGCAAAAATCCTCAACAGAATTATAGCAAGCCAAATCCAGCAATACAATCTATTAAAAGGATCATACAACCTTATCAAGTGAGATTTATCCCAGGAATATAAGGATTTTTGAATATCCACAAATCAATCACTATGATACACCACATCAACAAATTTAAGAATATAAACCATACGATCATCTCAATAGATGCAGAAAAAGCTTATGACAAATTTCAACACCAATTTATGATAAAAACTCTCCAGAAAGTGGGCATAGAAGGATCATACCTCAACATAATAAAGGCCATATATGACAAACACACAGATAACAAAATACTTAATGGCAAAAAGCTAAAAGCATTCCCTCTATGATCAGGAACAAGGCAAGGATGCTTGCTCTCACTACTTTTATTCAACACAGTTTTGCAAGTCCTAGACACAGTAATCTGAGAAGAAAAAGAAATAAAAGGAATTCAAGTTGGAATGAAAATGTAAAACTGACACTGTTTGTGGATGACATGATACTATACATAGAAAATCCTAAAGAAGCTACCAGAAAACTACTAGAGTGCATGAATGAATTTGGTAATGTTGTTGAATACAAAATTTATATACAAAAAGCTATTGCATTTCTGTACACTAAGATCAGAAATTAAGAAAATGACATCATTAACCATTGCAACAAAAAGAATAAAATACCTTAGAAGAAACATACCTAAGGAGGCAAGAGATCTATACTCAGAAAACTGTAAGACACTGGTGAAAGAAATTAAAGACAACACAAATAGATGGAAATATATACCATGTTAATGGATTACAAGAATCAATATGGTTAAAATGGCCATACTATGTAAGGCAATCTACAGATTCAATGCAATCCCTATCAAATTAGCAATGAAATTTTTTCCAGAATTAGAACAAAAAATTCTAAAATTTATGTGGAAACACAAAAGACACCAAATAGCCAAAATGATCTTGAGAAAGATGGAAAGACCTGGAGGAATCATGGTTCCTGACTTCAGAACATACTACAAGGCTACAGTAATCAAAACAGTATGGTACTGAAACAAAAGCAGACACATAGATCAGTGGAATAGGATAGAAAGCCCAGAAATAAAGCCACACACCTATGGTCAATTAATCTATGACAAAGGAGGCAAGAATATACAATAGAGAAGTGACAGTCTCTCAATAAGTGGTGCTGAGAAAACTGGACAGCTCCATTCAAAAGAATTAAATTAGAATATTTTATAACCCAATACACAAAAATAAACTCAAAATGGATTAAAGACCTAAATGTAAGACCAGATTCTACAAAACTTGTAGAGGAAAACATAGGCAGGACACACTCTGACATTAATCACAGCAGGTTTTTTTTGTTTGTTTGTTTTGTTTAGTTTTTGGTTCTATCTCCTAAAGTAATGAAACTTAAAGCAAAAAATTTAAAATGGGACCTAATTATGCATAAAAGTTTTTGCACAGCAAAGGAAACCTTAAACAAAATGAAAAGACAACCTATGTAATGGGTGAAAATAATTGCAAAAGGATGTAAATAATAAGGACTTAATTTCCAAAATGTACAAACAGCTCAATACAAAACACCAAACAACCCAAACAAAAAATGGGCAGAAGACCTAAATAGACATTTCACCAAGAAGACAAACAGATGATCAGCAGGCAAATGAAAAGATGTGTAACATTACTAATTATTAGAGCAATACAAATTAAAACTACAATGAGGTATCACCTCACACTGGTCATAATGGCCATAATCAAAATGTCTACAAGTAATAAATACTGGAGAGGGTGTGGAGCAAAGGGAACCCTACTACACTTTGGGTGGGAATATAAATTGATGCAGCCACTATGGACAGCAGCCTGGAGTTTCCTTAAATACCTAAAAATAGCATTATTTTATGATCCAGCAACCCTACTTCTAGACATATATCCAGAGAAAAGTCAAATTCAAAGACATACATGCACCTCAAAGTTCATTGCATCACTATTTACAGTATCCAAGACATGGACGAAACCTAAATGTCCATCAGCAGATGAACATATATATATCTGAATCACCATGCTGTACACCTGAAACTAACACATTGTAAATCAACTATACTTCAGTAAAAAGATCAATATACAAACATTTATTACATTTTCACACACTAGCATGGAAATTCTGAAAATGAAATTAAGAAAACAATTCAATTTACAATAGCATTAAAAACCCATAATCCTTAGAAATAAAAATATCAAAAATTGCAAACTCTGTTTCTGAAAACTACAAAACATAGTTGAAAGAAATTAAAGGTTACAGTAAATGGAAAGATATTCCATGTTCATGGATCATAAAATGTAATAGTTATGATGGCAATACTTTCCAAATTAATCTCAAAATTCAGTGAAATCACTATGAATTTCATAGGATGATAGAAAATATGCAGATCACATATCTGAAAGAAAGAATTGTATGTAGACTTTATAAAGAACTCAATAATGAAATAATAGAGACAAATAACCCAGTTAAAAAGTGGGCAAAAGTCTGAATAGACATTTTCCAAAGAAGATATACAGATGACCAACAAGAACATGAAAAAATTCTCATTATTAGGCATTTAAAATATGTAAATAAAAACCACAAAGAAAAAAAAAAAAACACAGTGAGAAGCTACTTATCACACACTAGTATGTCAATTAAAAAAAAAGTCAGACAAGATCAAGTGGTGGTGAGGATGTGGAGAAATTAGAACCCTCAAACACTGTTGACAGTAATGTAAATGATACAGTTTGGAAAATAGTTTTGGCAGTTTCTTAAAAACTTTATCATAAAGTTTCCATATGGCAGAATTTCCACTTCTAGGCTTCTACCTAGGAGAAATAAAAGCATATGTCAGGCCTATAATGGAGCCCAGGTTTAAGCAGAGCTAGAACTCCTGGCTTGGGGTCTCTTCCCTCCACTGTCACTGAGCTGCCCTGGAGCCCCATTGAAGGGTGGCATCACTGTGGCTGATGGCTCTGGAGAGACCCCACTGGCCAAAGCTATGACTGTGCTTGGGACAGTAGGCCTGTTGTTTAAACAAGCAACTTAAAAACAAAATGGAAAAACAAGAAGGTTTGTACCTGAGTTCATGTTGATGTGAAACAAGGGATGGCTGCCTTGGGCCACATGCATCAGGAATACATCAAAAGGGGTTCCTTGGTGGTACAGTGGTTAAAAATCTGCCTGCCAATGCAGGGGACATGGGTTCTAGCCCTGGTCTGGGAAGATCCCACATGCCACAGAGCAACTAATTCCGTGTACCACAACTACTGAGCATGTACTCTAGAGCCCATGAGCCATAACTATTCAGCCCAGGTGCCACAGCTACTAAAGCCTGCACACCTAGAGCCTGTGCTCCACAACAAGAGAAGCCACTGCAGTGAGAAGCCTGCACACCACAACTAGAAAAAGCCCAAACGCAGCAATGAAGACCCAACACAGCCATTAATTAATTGATTAATTAAATAAATTTATTTTTATAAAAGGAATACATCAAAAGAAGCAATAATTCCCACAGAAAACTGGCTGAACACCAGCAGAGGAGCTTGGACACCAGAAAGGACTACAAAGATAATGGCATTACTCGGTAGAATGTAAAAACAAAAAGAAAGGAGAAAGAGGAGAACAAAAAGGAATGGGTCCTACACCCTGGGGCAGGAGGAGCTGAAACAGAGGAGATATTACTGAATTGGGATATCTGATGGGGAAACCCTGTCTCCAATGGGGAATTTGATTGAGTCAGAAGGGAGGCATTTGGGGTTGTCCAAAGAGGGTGAAGTGGCAGGTGGGAAAGAGTGAGAAACACACAGAGGGTCCGTAACACAGCCCTGCATGTCCCAGACTGAGACATGGGTTCATAGCAATACAGGGGGTCTTGAAGATGGAATGTGGGGACCAGAGAACTGGCCCAGGGTGAGAATAATTTTTGGCTGTGGGCAGACAGACTGAGAGGGCATGAGGGAATAAATTCACAGCAGGAAATGCCTACCACAGAAGGCTGGGCTGCTATGGTAGCAGGGTGCTGCTGCTGAGTTGCAAGCAGAGGGGAGGAGCCATTATTATAGCTCTCCCTCAGTGCCTGTGATGAAAAAAGGGAGGCCCCCTCTGGGCCTGACTTTTGAGTGCCAGTCAACAAGGGATAGGAAAGTCCCCCTCTGGGGCTGACCATAATGTGCCTGCTGCTGAGAGCCAGAAGAAGTTGGCAAAGAGGGCCATCTCTGGAGACATTCCTCTTACACCCAAGCCTGCTGGCTTCCTTGTGCAATAGGCACTTCTGCCACAGCCAGAGCTCCCACGACCCAGGCAGGGAACTACTGCTGACTCACACGTAGGGGTAGGAGCCACTATTGTACCCGCTCTCTCCCGACACACAGGCGCCTACAGACAAATGATAAAGGAAGCTCCACCAGCTGTAGAGTTAAAAAAAAAAAGCCCCCAAGAACTGGCCTTCATGCACCTTATGCTGGGTACCAGGAAAGAACCACTGTAAGGCCAGATTTCTTACACACATGGCTGCCAGCATCCGTGTGCATTCAGCATCACCCCTGGGGCTCCTGTGACCCAAGCAGGGTGCTACTGCTGAGTTACATGCAGGAGCTACTATCAAAGTCTCTCTCTCCCCACACACCAGTGCCTGCCAATAAACAATAAAGTAAACCCTCACTGAGACAGACCCAAGAGCTCCAAGGCAGCCTTAGGACCAGACTCCCGCAGTTGGGCCACGTGCAGAAGTGAGAACAAAGTCAAAGCTGAATGCCAAGGACAGGGGAACAAAGGAAGAGGTTCTAAAATATTTCCATCAGATATACAAGCTGCAGACTAAAACCCTGTGATCAGCTAGGTAGACCCTATGACTTTGGAATATCTGGTTAGACAATAAATGTTCCCACAAATGAAAAAAAGGTCTAACTCTGGCAGCTGTGGACTTTGGGAGAAAGCACACACAGAATTTGGGCCATATCAGGGCCTAAATGGACCTCATAGGACCCACAGAAGGTCCAGAGTCCAACCCAGAGGCAGAAGAGGGCCTTTTGGGGAGGCAAAGGTGGCCTGAGGCTCAAGGCGTGTACAAAGACACTTACAGCTGAGACTCCAAGGAAACAGAATTATTATTATTAATTCTATAGATTTGATACATTCTGTTGTCAGTTCTAGATTTTTTTTTTAAAAAATTACAACATTAGTCCTAAGGGATCTTCATGTTTTATAACATAGTTTTTAATTCTATTTTTTACATTTATTTTTATTTTTATCCTTTTTGTATATATCTAGTTTTAGCAGGCTTTTATGTACAGCTGAGTTTATCTCCCCTATCTTCTTTATTTCTTTTTCTTTAATACATTTCTATTTTATTTTTTCTCTCTTTTCATATTTCCAGCTACACTATGCTCTTCTGTTGTTCTATGTTTTACCCCTGTTTATTTTATTTTATTTATTTTATTTTATTGTATCTTATTATACTTATAATCAATATTATTGGTCTGCTCTGTTTCCTTGCTTTATTCCTCAGATGACATATTGCATCGGTTTTTGTTTTAAGGTTTTGTCTTTATCTTAGTTCTAATTATAAATATTTGACTTCCTTTTTGGTGATCTTCAGTCTATCATATTGTTCTCTTGTTCTTTGTTATATTTGGTCCTTGTTTCTATTTGGTGTCTGTTATATTTGGTCTTTGTTTTCACAATTTCTCTTGGTGTGTGTGTGTTTGTTTGTTTTTTTTCTTTCCATGCTTGTTGGCTTGCTTTATTTCTTTGCATTAGTCATTAGTTTGCACTCCGGCACTTAGGATACATCTTTGTTTTCTTTTTTTAGTTTCTTTGTTTGTTTGTTTGTTTTTTGGTTTTGAATTTTTATTGGTCTTCCCTTTAATTGTCTGACTATCTTCTGGGGTTCTTCTGTCTGGTTGTCCTAGTGCTTTACATTTTATTGGGTTCTATTTTTGTTTTTCTTCTCTGTGTATGTATTTCCATGATTCAGTATTTGTTTCTTTGACTTAATCTTTTGCTATTACTCTGGGACTTGGATAGTCTCTTTTAAACCCCTTTATTGCCAGGATGAGTGACCTGTGGTGTCTGGATTCCTCAACCAGAAGTAAAGTCTGAGGATCTGATGAGGGAGCACCAATTCCAGGATGCTATACCACTAGAGAGTCCTCAGCCACAGGGAATATTAATCACAGAGGACTTTCATGGAGGTCTCCATCAGAGTCTAAGACCTGGCTTCATTGAACTACCTGCAACTGCCAGTGTTGGATAGCTCACACCAAACTACAAACAAGACAGGAACACAAGCCCACCCATCAGCACACACACAATCTAAAGCCATACTAAGCTCACAGATACCCTAAAACACACCACCTGTCACAGTCCTTCTCATCACAGGGAAAAGAACCAGATCTACACACCACAAATCAGGAATCTGATCCTCCCATCAAGAAGCCTACTCAAGACACTGGACAAACCCCATCACAGGGGACAGAGAATGAAAACAACAGGAATTACTACTAGGCAGCAGAGGGAAAGGAGACAGCAAATACCATAAATAAGAGAAGAATGAGAAAACAAAGAAACACCCTGCAGGTAAAGAAGCAAGATAAAAACCCACAAGACAAAATAAATGAAGAAGAAATATGTGAAATGCCTGAAAAAGAATCCAGAGTAATGATAGTAAAGATGATTCAAAATCTCAAAAACAAAAATAGAGAAAAAAAAAGAAATATTTAATAAGGACCTTGAAGAACTAAAGAACAAGCAAACAGTAATGAAGAACACAATAACAGAAATTAAAAATACTCTGGATGGGAAGAACCAAGATGGCAGAGTAAGAGGATGTGTGCTCACTCTCTCTTGCAAGAGCACCAGTATTACAACCAACCACTGAATGATCAACAACAGAAAGACACTGGAACTCACCAAAAAAGACACCCTGCATCCAGAGACAAAGGAGAAGCCTCAATGAGATAGTAGGAGGGGTGCAATCACATTAAAATCAAATCCCATAAATGCTGAGTGGGTGACTCACAAACTGGAGAACAGTTATACTGCAGAAGACCACCCACTAAAGTTCTGAGCCCCACATCAGTCTTCCCAACCTGGGGGTCAAGCAATGGGAAGAAGAATCCCCAGAGAATCAGACTTCAAAAGCTAGCAGGATTTGATTGCAGGACCTCCACAGGACTGGGGGAAACAGAGACTCCACTCTTGAAGGGCACACAAAAAATAGTGTGCTCAACAGGACTCATGGGGAAGGAGCAGTAACCCCATAGGATACTGAACAAGACCTACCATCTGGTGTTGGAGGGTTGCCTGCAGAGGTGGGAGGAAGTTGTGGCTCACTGAGGAGACAGGGACACTGGTGGCAGGGGTTCTGGGAATTACTCAATGGTGTGAAGCCTCCCAAAGTCTGCCATTGGCCCCACCAAAGAGCCTGTAAGTTCCAGTGCTGGGGAGCCTCAGGCCAAACAACCAACAAGGTGGTAACACAGCCCCACCCATTGGCAGACAAGCAGATTAAAGTTTTACTGAGCTCTGTGCACCCAGCCCAACGCACCATCAGTCCCTCTCATCAGGAAGCATGCACAAACCTCCTAGGTAGCTTCCTCCACAAGAGGGCAGGCAGCAGTATCAAGCAGTATCAGCAGTATTTTGTTCTGTGGAACTGAAAACCACAACCACAGAAAGATAGAGAAAATGAAAAGGCAGAGGAGTTCATACCAGATGAAGGGACATGATAAAAACCCCAGAAAAAACAACCAAATGAAGAGGAGATAGGCACCCTTACAGGAAAAGAATTCAGAATAATGACAGTGAAGATGATCCAGGACTTCAAAAAGAAAATAAAGGCTGGATGCAAAAATCAAAAAGATGCAAGAAAAGTTTACCTAAGACCTATAAGAATGAAAGAACAAACAAACAGGTATAAGCAACACAATACCTGAAATGAAAAATATACTAGAAGGAACCAATAGCAGATTAACTGAGATGGAGGGGCGAATAAGTGACCTAGAAGACAGAATGATGATAACCACTGATGCAGAAAAGAAAAAAGAAAAAAGAATGAAAAGAACTGAAGACAGCCTAAGAGACCTCTGGGACAAGGTTAAATGCACCAACATTCACATTACAGGGGTCCCAGAAGGAGAAGAGGGAGAGAAAGGACATGAGAAAATATTGGAAGAGATTATAGTTCAAAACTTCCCTAACATGGGAAAGAAAATTTCCCTACCCAAGTTCAGGAAGTGCAGAGAATCCCAGGCAGGATAAACCCAAGGAGAAGCACACAAAGACATATAGTAGTCAAATTGACAGAAAATAAAGACAGAGAAAAGTTATTAAAAGCAACAAGGGAAAAATGACTTATATACAAGGGAACTCTGATAAAGTTAATAGCTGATTTCTCAGCAGAAACTCTGCAAGCCAGAAGGGAGTGACGTGATATATATATATATACACATACATATAAAGTGATGAAAGGGAAGAACCTACAACCAAGAATACTCTACCCAGCAAGGATCTCATTCAGATTTGATGGAGAAATCAAAAGCTTTACAAACAAGCAACAGCTAAGAGAATTCAGCACCATGAAACCAGCCCTACAGCGAATGCTGAAGGAACTTCTCTAAGTGGAAACATAACAGAAGAAAAGGACCTACAAAAACAAAAACAAAACAATTAAGATAATGGTAATAGGAACATACATATTGATAATTATGTTGAATGTAAATGGACTAAATGCACCAACCAAAAGACACAGACTGGCTGAATGGATACAAAAACAAGACCCATATATATGCTCTCTACAAGAGACCCACTTCAGACCTAGAGACACATACAGACTGAAAGTGAGGGGATAGAAAAAGATATTCCATGCAAGTGGAAATCAAAGGAGAGCTGGAGTAGCAATACTCATACCAGATAAAATAGACTTTAAAGTAAAAAATATTGCAAGAGACAAGAAAGGACATTACATAAAAATCAAGGGATCCATCCAAGAAAATGAGATAACAATTATAAATATATATGCACCCAATATAGGAGCACCTCAATACATAAGGCAAATGCTAACAGCTATGAAAGAGGAAATCGACAGTAACACAATCATAGTGGGGGACTTTAACACCCCACTTACACCAATGGACAGATCATGCAGGCAAAAAATTAATAAGGAAACACAAGCTTTAAATGACACAATAAATCAGCTTGATTTAACTGATATCTATAGGACATTACATCCAAAAACAGCAGATTACACGTTCTTCTCAAGTGCACATGGAACATTCTCCAGGATAGATAATATTTTGGTTCATTAATCAAGCCTTGGTAAATTCAAGAAAATTGAAATTGTATCAAACATCTTTTCCGACCACAGCACTATGAGATTAGAAATCAATTAGTGGAAAAAAAATGTAAAATACACAAACACATGTAGGCTAAATAATATGCTACTAAGTAACCAAGAGATCACTGAAGAAATAAAAGAGGAAATCAGAAAATACCTAGAGACAAATGACAATGAAAACACCACGATTCAAAACTTATGAGATGCAGCAAAGGCAGTTCTAAAAGGGAAGTTTATAGCAATACAATCCAACCTCAAGAAACAATAAAAATCCCAAATAAACAATCTAACCTTACACCTAAAGAAACCAGTTAAAGAAGAGCAAACAAAACACAAACTTAGTAGACAAAGTGGGACAATTATAGAGACATGGATGCACCTAGAGACTCTCATACAGAGTGAAGTGAGTCAGAAAGACTAATAAAAATATTGTATATTAACACATATATTTGGACTGTAGAAAAATTGTACAAATCAACCAGTTTGCAAGGTAGAAATAGAGACACAGATGTAGAGAACAAACATATGGACACAAAGGGGGGGAAGCGAGGAGGGTTGTGGGGGAATGAATTGGGTGATTGTGATACCAAATTGTACACTCTAAATATACAATATTTATTGTCTGTTAACTGTATGTCAATAAATGTTCTTAAAAATAAGAAAATGGTAATAGGAAAATACATATTGATAATTAACTTGAATGTAAATGGACTAAATGCACCAACCAAAAGACACAGACTGGCTGAATGGATACAAAAACAAGACCCATATATATGCTCTCTACAAGAGACCCACTTCAGACCTAGGGACACATACAGATGGAAAGTGAGGGGATGGAAAAAGATAGCCCATGCAAATGGAAATCAAAAGAATGCTGGAGTAGCGATACACATATCAGGTAAAATAATTTAAAATAAAAAAATATTGTAAGAGACAAGAAAGGACATTACATAATGATCAAAGGATCAATCCAAGAAGAAGAGATAACAACTCTAAATATATATGCACCCAAAATAGTGTCTCAATATGTAAGGCAAATGCTAACAAATATGAAAGAGGAAATCAATAGTAAAACAATCATAGTGGGGGACTTTGATACCACAGTTACACCACTGGGCAGATAATCCACACAGAAAAATAATAAGGAAACACAAGCTTTAAATGACACAATAAATCAGCTTGATTTAATTGATATCTATAGGACGTTACATCCAAAAACAGCAGATTACACGTTCTTCTCAAGTGCACATGGAACATTCTCCAGGACACATCACATTTTGTGTCACAAATCAAGCAATGGTAAATTCAAGAAAGTTGAAATTGTATCAAGCATCTTTTCTGACCACAACGCTATGAAATTAGAAATCAATTACAGGGAAAAAAAACTGTAAAAAACACAAACACATGGAGGCTAAACAACATGCTGCTAAATAACCAAGAGATCACTTAAGAAATCAAAGAGGAAATCAGAAAACACCTAGAGACAAATGACAATGAAAACACAATGATCCAAAACCTATGGATTGCAGCAAAGGCAGTTCTAAGAGGGAAGTTTATAGCAATACAATCCTACCTCAAACACAAGAAAAATCCCAAATAAACAATCTAACCTTACACCTAAAGAAACTAGAGAAAGAAGAGCAAACAAAACCCAAAATTAGTAGAAGGAGAGAAATCATAAAGATCAGAGCAGATATAAATGTAATAGAAAGAAAGAAAACAATAGCAAAAATCATAAAACTAAAAGCTGGTTATTTGAGGAGATATAAAAAATTGATAAACCCCTAGCAAGACTCATCAAGAAAAAGAGGGAGAGCACTCAAATCATTAAAATCAGAAAAGAAACAGGAGAAGTTACAATGGACACTGTAGAAGTAAAAAGCACTATAAGAGATTACTACAAGCAACTGTATGCCAATAAAATGGACAACCTGGATGAAATGGACAAATTCTTAGAAACCAGATTCAGTCAGGGAGAAATAGAAAATATGAACAGACCAATCACAAATAATGGAATTGAAACAGTGATTAAAAATCTCCCAACAAACAAAAGTCCAGGACCAGATGGCTTCACACATGAATTTTATCAAACATTTAGAGACGAACTAACACCCATCCTTCTCAATCTCTTCCAAAAAATTGCAAATGAAGGAACACTCCCAAAATCATTTTACGAGGTCACCATCACCCTGATATGAAAACCAGACAAAGACACTACAAAAAAAAAAAATTACAGACCAATATCACTGATGAATTTAGATGCAAAAATCCTCAAAAAAATAGCAGCTAACAGAATCCAACAACACATTAAAAGGATCATACACCATGATCAAGTGGGGTTTATCCCTGGAATGCAAGGATTCTTCAATATATGGAAATCAAACAATGTGATACAACATATTAACATATTGAAGGATAAAATTCACATGATCATATCAATGGGTGCAGAAAAAGCTTTTGACATAATTCAACACCCATTTATGATAAAAACTCTCCAGAAGTTGAGCATAGAAGGAACCTACCTCAACATAATACAACATACCCACAGCAAACAGCATTCTCAGTGGTGAAAAAAAGAAAGCATTCCCTCTAAGATCAGGAACAAGACATGGATATACACTCTCTCCACTACTATTCAACATAGTTTTGGAAGTCCTTGCCACAGCAATCAGAGAAGAAAAAGATATAAAAGGAATCCCAATTGGAAAGGAAGTAAAACTGTCACTGTTCACAGATGATGTGATAGTATACATAGAAAATCCTAAAGATACCACCAGAAAACTACTTGAGCTAATCAAATAATTTGGTAAAGTTTCAGAATACAAAATAAACACACAGAAATCTCACATTTCCATACATTAACAATAAAAGATCAGAAAGAAAAATTAAGGACACTATCCCATTCACCATTGCAACAAAAAGAATAAAATACCTAGGAATAAACCTAATCAAGGAGATAAAAGACCTGTACTCAGAAATCTATAAGACACTTATGAATGAAATCAAAGATGACACAAACAGATGGAGGGACATACCATGTTCTTGGATTGGAAGAATCAACATTGTGAAAATGACTATACTACCCAAAGCATTTTACAGATTCACTGTAATCCCTATCAAATTTTCAATGGCATTTTTCACAGAACTAGAACAAGAAATTTTATGATTTGTATGGAAATGCAAAAGACTCCGAATATCCAAAGCAATCTAGAGAAGGAAAGATGGAGTTGGGGGAATCAGGATTCCTGAATTCAACCTATACTACAAGGCCATAGTGATCAAGACAGTATGGCACTGGAACAAAAAAATAAATATAGATCAATGGAAAAGGATAGAAAGCATAGAGATAAAATATGGTCAACTAATCTATGACAAAGGAGGCAAGCATATACAATGGAGAAAAGGCAACCTCTTCAATAAGTTGTGCTGGGCAAACTGGACAGCTACATGTAAAAGAATGAAATTAGAACATTCCCTAACACCATACACAAAAATAAAATCAAAACGGATTCAAGACCTAAATGTAAGGCCAGACACTATAAAACTCCTAGAGGAACACATGGGAAGAAAACTCCTAGACATAAATGACAGCAAAATCTTTTTTGATCCACCCCCTAAAGTAATGGAAATAAAAGCAAAAATAAATAAGTGGGACCTAACGAAGCTTCAAATCTTCTGCACAGCAAAGGAAACTATAAGCAAGACGAAAAAGACAACCCTCAGAATGGGAGAATGTATTTGGAACTAAATCAACAGACAAAAGACTAATCTCCAAAATATATAAACAGTTCGGTCAGCTCAATATCAAAAAAACAACAACCCAATCAAAAAATGGGCAGAAGACCTAAATAGGCATTTCTCCAAAGAAAATATACAGATGCCCAAGAGGCACATGAAAAGCTGCTCAACATCACTAATTGTTAGAGAAGTGCAAATCAAAACTACAATGAGGTATCACCTCACACCAGTTAGAATAGACATTATTAGAAAATCTACAAACAGTAAGTGCTAGAGAGGGTGTGAAGAAAAGGGAACCCTCTAGCACTGTTGGTGGGAATGTAAATTGATACAACCACTATGGAGAACACTATGGAGATTCCTTGCAAAGCCTAAAATAGAATTACCATATGACCCAGCAATCCCACTACTGGGCATACACATGGAGAACACCATAATTTAAAAAGACACATGCACTCCAATGTTCATTGCAGCACTATTTACAGTAGCCAGGACATGGAAGCAACCTAAATGTCCATCAACATATGAATGGATAAAGAAGATGTGATATAGATATATATATATATATATATATATATATACAATGGAATGCTACTCAGCTGTAAAAAGAACAAAATTGGGACATTTGTAGGGATATGGATGGACCTAGAGACTGTCATATAGAGTGAAGTGTGTCAAGGAGAGAAAAACAAATATCATATATTAACACATATGCTGAATATAGAAAATGATACAAATCAACAGGTTTACAAGGCAGAAATAGAGACCCAGATGTAGAGAACAAACATATGAACACCAAGTGGGGAAAGCAGGGAGGGTTGAGGGGGAATGAATTGGGAGATTGGGATACCAAATAGTACATTTTAAATATATGCAGTTTATTGTATGTTAACTGTATCTCAATAAAATTCTTAAAAAAATAACAACTATTACAAAAGACAAGGAAGGACATAATGATTAAGGGATCAATCCAAGAACAACATATAACAATTGTAAATATTTTTGGACCTCAATACAGAAAACAGATGCTAACAGCTATACAAGGGGAGATCAACAGTAACACAATAATAGTGGAAGCTTTAACATCCCACTTACACCAACGGGCAGACCATCCAAACAGAACATAAATAAGGATACACAGTCATTAATGACACAGTAAACTATCTCGAATTCATTGATATTTATAAAGCATTCCATCTAGAAACTACAGAATACACTTTCTTCTCAAGTGCACATGGAACATTACCCTGGATAGATCACATCTTGGCTCACAAATCAAGCCTTGATAAATTCAAGAAAATTGAATTCGTATCCAGTATCTTCTCAAACCACAATGCCATGAGACTACATATCAATAACAGGGAAAAAATGCTGTAAAAGCTACAAACACATGGAGGCTAAACAATATACAATTAAACAACCAAGAAATAACTGAAGAAATCAAAGAGAAAATGAAAAAATACGTAGAATCAAATGAGAATGAAAACAGGGCAACCCAAATTCTGTGGGACACAACAGAAGCAGTTCCTCCAGGGAAGTTTATAGTAATGTAATCTTCCCTCAAGAAACAGGAAAAATCTTGAGTAAACAACATAAATTTACACCTAAAACAATTAGAGAATGAAGAACAAAAAAACTCCAATGTGAGCAGAAGGAAATAAATTATACAAGTCAGATCAGACATAAATGAAAAAGAAATGAAGGAAACAATTGAGGGGATAAACAAAATTGATAAACCCTTATCCAGACCCATCAGCAAAAAAAGGGAGAAGATGCAAATCAACAGAATTTGAAATGAAAATGGCAAAGTAGCAACTGACACCACAGAAATACAAAAGATCATGAGAGACTACTACAAGCAACTATATGCCAATAAATTTGATAACCTGAAAGAAACGGATAAATTCTTAGAAAAGTACAATCTTTCAAGGCTTAACAGGAAGAAGTAGAAAATATGAACAGACCAACCACAAGAAGAGAAATTGAGAATGTGATTAAAAATCTCCCAACAAACCAAAACCCATGGCCAGATGGCTTCACAGGTGAATTCTTTCAAAGATTTAGAGAAAAGCTAACACCTAACCTTCTCAAACTCTTCTAAAATATTACAAAAGGAGGAACATTCCCAAACTCATTCTACAAGGTCACTATCACCCTGATATCAAAAGCAGAAAAAAGATGTCACAAGAAAAGTAAATTACAGGCCAATATCACTGATAAATATAGGTCCAAAGATCCTCAACAATACACTAGCAATCAGAATCCAACAGCATATTAAAAACATCATACATCATGATCAAGTGGGGTTTATCCCTGGAATGCAAGGATTCCTCAATAAATGCAAATCAAGCAATGTGATACATCATATCAACAAATTGAAGGATAAAAACCATATGATAATCTCAATAGATCCAGAAAAAGCTTTTGACAAAATTCAGCAACCATTTATGATAAAAAAAAAAAAAAAAACTCTCCAGTAAGTGGACATAGAAGGAAATTACCTCAGCATAATAAAAGCCTTATATGACCAACTAACAGCCGACATCATTCTCAATGGTGAAAAAAATGAAAGCATCCCCTCGAAGGACAGGAAAAAGACAAGGGAGACTACTTTCACCACTATTATTCAACATAGTTTTGGAAGTTTTAGCCAGAGCAATTGGATAAGAAAAAGAAATAAAAATAATCCAAATTGGGAAAGAATAATTAAAATTGTCACTCTTTGCAGATAACATGATATTATACATAGAAAAATCCAAAGTTGCTACCAGAAAACTGGTAACATTTATCAATGAATTTAATAAAGTAGCAGAATAAAAATTAATGCACAGAAATTTCTTGCATTCCTATACACTAACAATGAAAGAGCAGAAAAAGAAAATAAGGAAACACTCCCACTTACCATTGCAACAAAAATAAGAAAATTCTTAGGAATAAACTTGCCTAAGGAGGCAATATACTTGTATGCAGAAAACTATAAGACACTGATGAAAGAAATCAAAGATGATATAAACAGATGGAGGGACATACCATGCTCTTGAATTGGAAGAATCAACATGGTGAAAATGACTATATAACCCAAAGCCATTTACAGATTCAATGCAATGCTTATCAAATTACCAATGGCACTTTTCCCACAACTAGAACAAGAAATTTTGCAGTTTGTGTGGAAATGCAAAAGACCCCAAATAACCAAAGCAATCTTGAGAAGAGAAGATGGAACTGGAGGAATCAGTCTCCCTGACTTCAAACTATAGTATAAAGCTACAGTGATCAAGACAGTATGGTACTGTCACAAAAGCAGAAATATACATCAATGGAACACAACAGAGAGCCCAGAAAGAAACTCCCACACATAAGGGCACCTTATCTTTGACAAAGTAGGCAATAATATACAATGGAGAAAAGACATGCTCTTTAATATGTGGTGCTGGGAAAATTGGACATCTACATGTAAAAGAATGAAATTAGAACACTTCCTAACATCATACACAAAAGTAAACTCAAAATGGATTAAATACCTAAATGTAAGGCCAGACAATGTGAAATTCTTAGAGGAAAACATAAGCAGAACACTGTATGGCATACATCAAAGCAAGATCCTTTTTGACCCACATCCTAGAATAATGGAAATAAAAACAAAAATAAACAAATATGACCTAATGAAACTTAAAGGCTTCCGCACAACAAAAGCCTCAGAATGGAAGAAAATTTTTGCCAGTGAAGCAGCTGACAAAGGATTAATCTCTAAAATATACAAGCAGCTCATGTAGCTCAATATCAAAAAAGCAAATAGCCCAATCCTAAAATGGGTGGAAGATCTAAATAGACATTTCTCCAAAGAAGGCATGCAGGTGGCTAACAAACACATGAAAAGATGCTCAACATCAGTAATCTTTAGAGAAATGCAAGTCAAAGCCATGAGGTATCACCTCACACCGGTCAGAATGACCATCATCAAAAATTCTAGGAACAATAAATGCTGGAGAGGGTGCGGAGCAAAGGGAACCCTCCTGCATGTTGGTGGGAATGTAAATTGGTACAGCCACTATGGAAAATAGTATGGAGATTCCTTAAAAAACCTAACAATTGAACTACCATATGACCCAGAAATTCCACTACTGGGAACATATCCTGAGAAAACCATAATCCAAAAAGAAACATACCACAATGTTCATTGCAGCACTGTTTACAATAGCCAGGACATGGAAGCAACCTAAATGCCCATCAACACATGAATGGATGAAAAAAGAAGTGGCACATATCTACAATGGAATAGTACTCAGGCATAAAAAGGAATGAAATGGAGTTCTTTGTGGTGATGTGGATGGACCTTGAGTCTGTCATAAAGAGCAATGTAAGCCTGAAAGAGAAAAACAAATACTGTATAGTAACTCATATATATGGAATCTAAAAAAAAAAAAAATGGTACTGATGAACCCAGTGAAAGAGGAAGAATAAAGATGCAGATGTAGAGAACGGATTTGAGGTCACGGTGCAGGGAGTGAAGTGTAAGGTGGGACAAAGTGAGAGTGTAACATTGGCATATATACACTACCAAATGTAAAATAGATAGCTAGTGGGAAGCTGCTGCATAACACAGAGAGATCAACTCGATGATTTGTGATGACTTAAAGGGGTAGGATAGGGAGGGTGTTAAAGACACATGGAAGGGAGGGAGAGGATATGGGGATATATGTATAAATACAGCTGCTTCACTTTTTTGTACAGCAGAAAATGGCACAACAGTGAAAAGCAATTGTACTACAATAAAGAGCTTAAAATATGAAATAGCAGGCTTTATAGTGAGCAAATGAGAGTATGGTCATTTAGATGTAAATAAGCTTGCTTTCTACTTTTAGTAAGTTTGGAAGAGCATCATTAACCACTAGATGCTATAATATCTGGTTTTGAAACAAGCTACTGGGGCCCCTCAAAAGTGTTCTTTAAATTTGTGATAACTAAAATACAAGTCAGAAATGATCTGGAATAAATCTGAACAAGTGAGCTATTAAAAAAAAATCATATGTTCACATAAAACATACATAAGTATACATAGTGGCATTATTCACAATAGCCAAAGTGACAACAACTTCAATGTACCTCGGTTGATGACTGGACATATCCACATAATGGAATTCTTCAATAACCTACACTTTCTTTCTACATTGATTGGCCTATTCTGGATATTTCATATAAGCAGAAAGATGCAATATATGGTTTATGTGACTGACTTCTTTCACAACACAATATTTTCAAGATTCATCTATGTTGTATGTATGTACAAAGAAGGTAGGTTAATGGTTGCTTATGACTGGGGAGTCAGGAGTGTGGTAATAATTGATGGTGAAAAACAAAGTTTACCACGTACCTTTTCAGGGTATCAGAAATATTCTTACACTGAATTGCAGTTACAGTTGCACTAATTTGTTAACATGCTCAAACTACTCTCTTATACACTTAAAATTGGTGAATTACATTGTATGTGAATTACATTTCTATTTTAAAGTCTATTTTATAAAAAGAAACAATGGTGAGAATTGATGTAGCTAAAGGTAGCTAAATCTGTGATAAGAATTGGCTATGAAAATAACAGTTACTAATATGGGGAATTTAAAATAAAATGATACCAAAATATTAGACAACCCTAACATGTAGTAAAGAAAGAAAAGATCATCAAAATAAAGCGTCCTAAATCCCTTATAATGATAATGAGGGGAATTGAGATCTGAATTATTTTGAGTTTCTTAAGCACAATGCTCTTATAGAACTGTAAGATAACCAGTAAAATTAATGGAATGGAAAAATCTCCACACTTCAATAGGGAAAAAAGCATAAAGGTAATTTCCAATCTAATAACAGAAAAGGATTGAGTGAGGAAGAACCACAAGAGGAGCACTGGAGAAACACTGGAGAAATCTGGACTGAAGCTGTCAAAGTTCAAATCTTGGTCCCACAGATTTCTAGGTACTTAATCTTGAGCAAACTACATTAGCTCCTTATTTTTCAGGTTCCTTGTCATTAAATTGGGAGAAATAATATTATGTATTATAAATGTATTGTTAGATATAAATTAGGGTTTTCAGGTAAAGTGCTTACTTAGAACAATATCTGGTGCAAAAAATGCAAGTAAAATAATAAAAATAATCTGGATAGCTGGTTATAGACCATAAAACACTTAGAATCTATTTTTATTACCTAAGTGTTGTTTTGTGTAGATAGGAACATGTATTGCTTTTCTTTATTTCATAGTACATTATATTTCTTTTCTCTTTCTCTTTTGGTCTCCTATGCCTGCACATATGAATGTACACATGAATACACATACATATAGACACACAGAGAAAACTCTGCATAACTTTAAGTCCCTTTGAAATTATTTTTAAAATCTAAGTCATAAGTATCAAACCACAATTCACAACTGCAGCATAAAAAGGATGCAGGATGTGATTTACATGCACAATTATATCCTTCATTTAATGTAGTGTTCCACTATCGTGAATTGCAATGTTTTATTTTAAAAATCCAGATACTTCACTTGCATTTGAGAAAAACAGGGAAGAAATTTAAGCGTATTAATAAAAATACTAAAATAAAGAGCAGATGTATACATCAAGCCTTTGGGAGTGTGAACTTGGAGGGGTACCAGAGTCAAAATATGCTTTACCTAACCACATTTGTACTCCTGCACATGATGAAATCTGTGGCTTAGAGTCAACTTCGTTGGTGGGCCAGAATACACAATGTCTGTCCATGGTAACATTTGCCCTTTGAATAAAAGCCTAAATAATTTAGTTACAAATTTTAGAATAAATGTTTTATATTTATTGAGATCACTGATTTTCACCTTCAGAGTTAGGGAAAATATTCTCAAAGGTGTGGCTTCTTGAGGTGAGATGGAGCAGATAAGAAAGAAGTAAGAGTTTTATTTCATTTTTTTCCAGCCTTTTAGAGATATAATTGACAAATAAACATTGCATATACTTAAGGTATACAATGTGATATCTTGATATACACTGTGAAGTAATTACTACTATGAAAATAATTAACATATCCATTACCTAATATATTTACTTTTTTTGTGGTGAGAACACTTAAGATTTACTCTCTTAGTAAATTTCATGCATACATTTTTAAGTATAGTCACCATGCTGTAAATTAGATCTCCAGAACTTATTTTATAACTGAAAGTTTGTATCCTGTGGCTAAAATCCCCCCATGTCCTTCAGCCCTCAAGTCCTGGCAGTCGCCTTTCTACTCTCTGCTTCTATGAGTTCAACTTATTTTAGATTCCACATACAAGTGAGATCATACAGCATATCTCTTACTCTGTCTGACATTTCATTTAGCATAATGTCCTTTTGGTTCATCCACGTTGTTGCAAATGGCAGGATTTCCTTCTTTCTTAAGGTTGGATAATAGCCCATTGTATGTGTGCCAAATTTTCTTTATATATTCATCCATTGATGGGCATTTAGTTTGTTTATATATGTTGGCTATTGTGAACAATGCTTTGATCATGGTTGTACAATTCTCTTATCAGGAAGCTGCTTTCAATTTTTTTTGATATACCCAGAAATGAGGGATCTGAATATTGCTTCCATTTTTAATTTTTTGAGGAAGTTCCATATTGTTTTCCATAATGGCCATATCAATTTATAATTTACAACTCAGCTTAACCATAATATTTTAGAGGAAAACACTGTTATGTTAACAGGGATCATAGACTTTGACAGCTAGGAAGGAATTGATCTAGCTTCACACATTTTACAGTGTGACCCAGAGAGGGGAGGTAAATTTTAAATTCTGTTTTAGGCAAGTGGAGGAAGTTGAATTGAACTGATCTATTCCAGGGCCATCAAATCACAAATATGAGAAAACTTTATTCTACTTTTATGTAAGATTGGTTTCAGTCAAAAGACAAGTTGAATTAATAGTTATTTTAGTGTGAGGCCCCTATCTAGTCTTGTATTAACTGTTCAACATCCTCCCTCTGTTAGTAACTCATTAAATATTGATAGGCAGACATTGTTAACCATATCCTGCAAGAGAAACCCAATAGTTTGCATGTAGAATATGCACAAGAAATGGGAATACTGTAGAATATTATACAACTAGGTGTAACTCAGTTATGTCATAATCCAAGCAATAAGTCAACTGTGAAAAATCAGTTGATGGCTCATCAGAAAACAAAGAAAAAGATGGCATCTTGCAAATCTTAGTAAATTACTCAAGCTTCCATCTCCACATTTTTTGAAAGGACTGTGTACACAATATTTTAGCCACAACAATTAAAATTCTTTCATTAATGAATTTCTTTCAAATATGTATATTTCTCAAATTTCTTTAATAAATATTTAACAGACATAATGCTGAAAAAAGTTCTCTGATAGTTACAATTGATGAAAAAAAATTACATTCACTTTATAGAATTCACAAGAAGTTCAAACTTCCTGAAATTGGAATGGAAACTCTTTAGCCTCAAAACATAGATTTGAAAATATATTGAATACTATAATCACTATTTTAGGATATCAGAATATGAGAGTCCTTGAAGCTCTGTTTGGAGTTTTGCATTAGGAGACATACAAGGCTTTCAACTAGGTTTTAGGAAGTAAATTATATCTAACAGTGATTGCAATATTTATAAAGCCTAAGTCAGGAAAGACTAAAACAACTATTCTGAAGTATTCTTTTTTTAATCCTGTAATTCTGTAGTAGACAAACTCTCAGTGGTTACCCATTGCCTGTTAGAAATAGTCTCAGTCTTCCACAGACTTAGCCTTAAGGCCTTCCACGGTGTTGCTCTACTCATTCTAACCAATCATCTCTCTCACTGTTCTCCAAAATTCTCACTTCATTTCGATCAGATTTGTCTTCCTGTTACTGACCCTCTTGGATCAGGTAGACCCTAACTAAGTCCTTTCCTTGCCTGGTGCCAATTGAATAAGGCCAGGTTTAGCAAAGCAAAGCAGGAAATTATTCATTGATCAAAGAATGAGGAAGGGAAAGCACATGCTCTAAAGACCCCTTCTCCCTGAGTGAGGGAAGTGGGCAACTTTTAAAGAGTAAGAGGTGAGAGCATCATCAGAATTTGCAAAAAGGGGCAGAGATTTCCAGAAACAGGTGAGTATTCTCAGTCCTTTGAGCTCCCTTGTACATGGTACTAATTGTGCCTAGCAAAGTTCAAGTCCCCTCTTGGGGCAGTGATCCTAGTGTGGGAACAAAGCAAAGACAACCTTTGGACACTCTGGGCCTCATCTATGCAGGCACTGCCCTCATGGTCAGGTTGAAACTGATTCAGGGCAGTTGACTGTAGCCATCTTGGGTCTTTCTGGCTGGGGCTGGTTCTACATTTTTGCTTATGTTGCCATCTGTGTTAGTGTCTGTTAAGCAAGCACAGCTGTGGGCACAGATTAGATTAACAGATTGTAATGTGATTTTGGAAAATAAGAAAATAAGTTAGCCTCTGTACAGGTGTGGGTCTCTTCCTAGTGATATTCTTTCCAAATGTGAGATTTATTTTAACCTCTGCATTATTATCCATGTTCTTTTCTATTTATTCAAATCATATACATCCTTAGAAGCTGACTCAACTCTTCTTCTGGCTACAGAATGATCAGGTAAGTTTTACTCAGATTGCTCTTTTTTTATGAACTCTCAAATCATTTCCTGCCTGCATCACATTCAGTTAAGCCATTGATTATATGCTTACTTTTTTAACAATTAATGTATTTGTCTTCTTTTGGCAACTAAATGTAAGCTCTTGGGGACAATGTTAATGGCCACATTTCTTTTTCTTAATGTGGAGATATATATATATATATAAAATCAATCATTTTAACAACTTTTTAAGTGTACAGTCCAGTGCCATTAAGTACATTTTCATTGTTGAACAACCATTATCACCATACATCATTAGAACTTTTTCATCTCCCTAAACTGAAATTCTGTATATGTAAGAGAACAGGACCCTATGGGGCCTTCCCAGGGCAGACCCCTTCCCTTTAGCTTCTCTGCTTTAGTTCTTCTCTGAAGTACCTAGATAACAGTAACTGACACACATTTCAGGAGTTGTTTTACAGATGCTAAAGCCTCCATTGAATGAAAAAAGTTAACTACTTGATGACTATAAGCACATAGCCCCCAGTCATACTGGAGCCTGAGGATTGATAATATTAACTCCTGTGACATTGCCCTGTTACCTCACCATCAACCAATTAAAGAATTGTGCATGAGCTGATCACATACCTTGAGACTCTCCTCCTTCACCTTGCCTTTAAAAATGTCTCCCTGAAATCCATCAAGGAGTTTGGGTTTTTTTGAACATTATCTACCCTGAACTCCTTATCTGGTGCCTTAAAATAAACACTGCACTTTCATTCACCACAACCTGATGTCAGTAGATTGGCTTTATTGGATGTGGGTGAGCAGACTCAAGTTTGGTTTGGTAACATTCATCAAACAATAACTCCCCATTTGTCTCCTTTCTCCCCCATCCCCAGAAAACAACCTTTCTATGTTCTGTCTCTATGAATTTGGCTACTCAAGGTATCTCATATAGGTGGAACCATACCATATTTGTTTTCTTGTGACTGACTTGGTTCACTTAGCATAACTTTGCTGAGGTCCATCCATATTGTGGCTTGTGTCAAAATTTCATTCCTTTTTAAATCTGAGTATATTCTATTGTACATGTATACTATATTTTGCTTATTAATTAATATGTCACCAGGCATTTGAGTTTATTTCCACCTTTTAGCTGTTGTTAGTAATGCTGCTGTAGAACATTGATGTACATCTGTTTGCCTCCTTGCATTCAATTCCTTTGAGTATATGTCCAAAGTGGAATAGTTAGATAATATGGCAATTCTGTTCAATTTTTTGAAAAGCCATCATAATTTTTTTTTTTACAGTGTCTGCACCATTTTACATTTCCACCAACCATACATAAGGGCTCTAATTTCTCCATATTTTTTTGTAACAGCCATCATAATGACTCAAGTGATATATCATTGTCATTTTGATTTGCACTCCCCTACTGATTAGTGACATTATGCATCATTTTATGTGCTCATTGATCATCCATATATCATCTTTGGAGAAATGTCTATTCAAGTACTTTGTCCATTTTTAAATTGCATTTTTCTTTTTGTTTTTGAGTTGTAGGACTTCATTAAATATTCTGGATATTAATCTCTTACCAGATAGATAATTTGCAAATAATTTCTTCCATTTTGTGGGTTGCTTTTTCATTCTGTTGATATTATCCTTTGATGCACTCAAAAAAAAGTTGATGAAGTCTTATTTATCTATTTTTCCTTTTGTTGCTCCACATTTCTTTTTTTATTCCTGAAGACATTTAACATACTTGGTTCATTCTTGGTACTAAATACATGCTTATGTTCAAATAAATATTTTTGCTACCTTCCTACTGCATTATATCTTTCCAATATATTCCAAAATAGTATTGCCACATCCAACATAAAATCAAAAGCATTATTAATATCCTAATGGTCATATATTAAAGCATTTGCACTCACTCTAAGTCATTATTTAAATCAAACACAGAAATTTTTAGTGGCATTAGTTCTTTAATCAAAGTGTGCAATTTATTACCTATGATCAAGTGAGGAAAAGAGACAGAAAAATATAAACTTTGCAGGGAAATCAATGTTTTCACCCTACTAATAAGGACAATATTAATCTAGAAATAGGAGTGAAGATTCTTTATTGCTAGAACTGACTGCAACATGGAAATTTAAAACACAATATTTAATTCAAGTAGCTAATTTTGCTAGCTATTGCAATGTGTATGATTCAATATATTTAGAAGATAATCATATATTATATAGTTGACAGTTTTTAATCATGGCAATAATCATTCTTTTAGGTATATAATAAGCAAAATATTTATATCTCAGGCAATGTGTAAGGTACTATTGTAGAGTGGGAGTTGTATAGGTAAAGAAACAAATAAAACACAGTCTCTCTTCTTTGGCAAATATTTTATCTCCCTTTTTAAAAGTTTCATGTTTGTCATACTATTATATACTCAGAATGTCACACAACGTCTGGCACATATTAGGCACTTAATAAATATTTGAACAAATGCATAATTAAGAAGGTTACATAGTATATTGGAAAGAGTACAGCCTCAGTTCAAATATATCAAGCACTCATTGTCTGTCTACTTTGTATTAAGAAGAGTGGTATGAATTTGTTGCAAGTACATTGGAATGTCTGAGCAAATAGGAGACAAAGTAACTTTGATACTACAAGCAAACTGACAATAGTTTCTCCCGGGAAACAGAAATGTTCAAATGGTAGATTCTTCTGGAAAAATATAAAAGCTAAAATTAACATAAAACATTAAAACTGCAATATACACATTGTTTTCCTAAGGTGTAAAGCCAGAAAAACCAAAAAATTCAAGGGAAAATAATTTAACAGTGAAGTAAAATGGTTAATGTCCTCTAAATTAAGCTATTAGTCCTTAATCCTTTTTCTCATGAAAGTTAAAGGATCTAAGTAATACAAAATGTATGTGCATCTGTGTATATATACATACATACATAAATATTTTAATCCATGAATTTTTATAAACAAATAGGAAAATGTGCATATAAGTGCACATGCCTGCATACACACCTGACCTGGAAAATTATCTCTGTAATTTTTAACAACTAAAAGATGCATAATTCATTGAGTATTAAACTGAAAAAAATGTACATATGAAGTATCAATGAGGGATCAAGCATCAGCACCATTTATAGTCCAGAGAAGGTCAACTAAAATGATTGAGGGAATGGAGTCTATTGTATAAAAAAAAATGCTGAATTGTATAGGTCTTACTTTATAAAGGGATCTGCTAACAGGCTGTAATGTATGACAGAGATAGTAAAGGAGGAGACAGGACTTACTGACCGAATTTTTACTGAGATAATAGACAGTATTTATTAATGATTATTATGTACCAGACACTATGCCAAACATTTAACATGCATTATCTTATTTAATATTCATAACATACAAATAGTACAAGCACTATTATTTACCCATTTTTTGATGCTGGGGCATTAAAACTCAATGGGATTAAATAACTTGCACATTATATAACAGAAATATGGAAAGTTTGGATTTGAATGTGGATCTGGTTAAAGTCATACCTCATGTTCTTAATTACTGTGTTACATGCCACCAGGGCAAGTGTGTGTGTGTGTGTGTGTGTGTGTGTGTGTGTGTTGGGGAGAGGATTTTTATGTGTATGAATGGGTGTTTTTTTTTTGGGGGGGAGTACACCAAGTTCAATCATCTGTTTTTATACACATATCCTCATATTCCCTCCCTCCCTCAACTCCCCACCAAGCCTCCCTCCACTCCCCCCCACCCTCTCCATCCCAGTCCTCTAAGGCATCTTACATCCTCGAGTTGGACTCCCTTTGTTATACAACAACTTCCCACTGGCTATCTATTGAAACAGTTGGTACTGTATATATGTCTGTGCTACTCTCTTGCTTCGTCTCAGCTTCCCCTTCAACCCCCCACCCCCCCAAATTTCGAGTTCTCCAGTCCATTCTCTGCATCTGCTTCCTCGTTCTTGTCACTGAGTTTATCAGTACCATTTTTAGATTCCGTATATGTGAGTTAGCATACAACATTTGACTTTCTCTTTCTGACTTACTTCACTCTCTATGACAGACTCTAGGTCTATCCACCTCATGACATATAGCTCCATCTGATGCCTTTTGATAGCTGAGTAATATTCCATTGTATATATATATGTCACATCTTCTATATCCATTCATTTATTGATGGGCATTTCGGTTGCTTCCATGTCCTGGCTATTGGAAATAGTGCTGCAATAAACATGATGGTACATGTTTCTTTTGGGATTATGGTTTTCTTTGGGTATATGCCCAGAAGTGGGATTACTGGATCATATGGTAGTTCTATTTGTAGTTTTTGAAGGAACCTCCAAATTGTTTTCCATAGTGGCTGTACCAACTTACATTCCCACCAACAGTGCAGGAGAGTTCCCTTTTCTCCACACCCCCTCCAACATTTGTTGTTTCCAGATTTTGTGATGATAGTCATTCTGATCGGTGTGAGGTGATACCTCATTTTGGCTTTGACTTGTAGTTCTCTGATGGTGAGTGATGTTGAGCATCTTTTCATGTGTTTGTTGGCCATCAGTATCTCTTCTTTGGAGAAAAGTCTATCTAGGTCTTCTGCCCATTTGTGGATTGGGTTATTTGATTTCTTGGTATTAAGTTGCATGAGCTACTTGTATATTTTGGAGGTTAATCCCTTGTTCGTTGTTTCAAAGGCAACTATTTTTTCCCATTCTGAGGGTTGCCTTCTTGTCTTGTTTATGGTTTCTTTCGCTGTGCAAAAGCTTTTAAGTTTCATGAGGTCTCATGTGTTTATTCTTGATTTTATTTCCATGAGTCTAGGAGGTGGGTCAAAAAGGATCTTGCTTTGATGTATGTCATAGAGTGTTCGGCCTATGTTTTCCTCTAGGAGTTTCATAGTGTCTGGCCTTACATGTAGGTCTTTAATCCATTTGGAGTTTATTTTTGTGTATGGTGTTAGGAAGTGTTCTAATTTCATTCTTTTCCATGGTGCTGTGCAATTTTCCCAGCACCACTTATTGAAGTGGCTGTCTTTTTTCCATTGTATACTCGTGCCTCCTTTGTCAAAGATAAGGTGCCCATATGTGTTTGGGCTTACTTCTGAGTTCTCTATTCTATTCCATTGATCTTCCTTTCTATTTTTGTGCCAGTACCATACTGTCTTGATCACTATGGCCTTGTAGTATAGTTTGAAGTCAGGAAGCCTGATTCCACCAACTCCATTTTTCCATCTCAAGATTGCTTTGGCTATTCGGGGTCTTTTGTGTTTCCATACAAATCGTAAGATTTCTTGCTCTAGTTCTGTGAAAAATGCCATTGGTAGTTTGATCGGGATTGCATTGAATCTGTGAATTGCTTTGGGTAGTACAGTCATTTTCGCTATGTTGATTCTTCCAATCTAGGAACATGGTATGTCCCTCCATCTGTTTGTATCATCTTTGATTTCTTTCATCAGTGTCTTAAAGTTTTCTGCATACAGATCTTTTGCCTCCTTAGGCAGGTTTATTCCTAGGTATTCTATTCGTTTTGTTGCAATGGTGAAAGGGAGAGTTTCCTTAATTTCTCTTTCTGCTCTTCCGTTGTTAGTGTATAGGAATGCAGGAGATTTCTGCGCATTAATTTTGTATCCTGCTACTTGACTAAACTCATCAATTAGTGTTGGCAGTTTTTTGGTAGAGTCTTTAGGGTTTGCTATGTATAATATCATGTCATCTGCAATGAGTGACAATTTTACTTCTTTTCCAATTTGGATTCCTTTGATTTCATTTTCTTCTCTGATTGCTATGGCTAAAACTTCCAAAACTATGTTGAATAATAATGGTGAGAGTGGACACCCTTGTCTTGTTCCTGTTCTTAGGGGGAATTCTTTCAGTTTTTCCCTATTGAGAACGATGTTGGCTTTTGGTTTCTCATATATGGCTTTTATTATGTTGAGGTAATTTCCCTCTATGCCCATTTTCTGGAGAGCTTTTTTCATAAATGGATGTTGAACTTTGTCAAAAGCTTTTTCTGCCCCTATTGAGATGATCCTATGGTTTTTACTCTTCAATTTGTTGATATGATGAATCACATTGATTGATTTGTGTATATTGAAGAATCCTTGCATCCCAGGGATAAACCCCACTTGATCATGGTGTATGATTTTTTTTAATGTGCTGCTGGATTCTGTTAGCTAGTATTGTGTTGAGAATTTTTGCATCTATATTCATCAGTGATATTGGTCTGTAATTTTCTTTTTTGGGGACATTTTTGCCTGCTTTTGGTATCAGGGTGATGGTGACCTCATAGAATGAGTTTGGGAGTGTTCCGCCTTCTGCAATATTTTGGAAGAGTTTGTGAAGGATAGGTGTTAGCTCTTCTCTAAATGTTTGATAGAATTTGCCCATGAATCCATCTGGTCCTGGGCTTCTGTGTGTTGGGAGATTTTTAATTACTGCCTCAATTTCTGTACTTGTGATTGGTCTGTTCATAGTTTCTATTTCTTCCTGGTTCAGTCTTGGAAGATTGTATTTTTTCTAAGAATGTATCCATTTCTTCCAGATTATCCAATTTATTGACATATAGTTTTTTGTTGTAGTCTCTCATGACGTTTTGTATTTCTGAGGTGTCCGTTGTTACTTCTCTTTTTCATTTCTATTTCTGTTGATTTGCATCTTCCCCATTTTTTTCTTGATGAGTCTGGCTAATGGTTTATCAATTTTGTTAATCTTCTCAAAGAACCAGCTTTTAGTTTTATTAATTTTTGCTATTGTTTCCTTCCTTTCTTTTTCATTTATTTCTGAGCGGAATTTTATGATTTCTTTCCTTCTGCTCACTTTGGGGTTTCTTTGTTCTTCTTTTTCTAATTGTTTGAGGTCTAAGGTTAGATTGTTTGTTCAATAATTTTCTTGTTTCTTAAGGTAGGACTGTATTGCTATAAACTTCCCTCTTAGAACTGCTTTTGCTGCATCCCATAGGCTTTGGGTTGTTGTGTTTTCATTGTCATTTGTTTCTAGATATTTTTAGATTTCCTCTTTGATTTCTTTAATGATTTCTTGGTTGTTTAAGAGTGAATTTTTTAGCCTCCATGTGTTTGTATTTTTTGCAGTTTTTTTCCTGTAATTGATATCTAGTCTCATGGCGTTGTGATCTGAGAAGATGCTTGATATGATTTCAATTTTCTTGAATTTGCCAAGGTTTGATATGTGACCCAAGATGTGATCTATCCTGGAAAATGTTCCGTGTGCACTTGAGATGAAGTTGCATTCTGTCGTTTTTGGATGGAATGTCATATAAATATCCGTTAAGTCGAGATGGTCTAATGCATCATTTAAAGCTTGTATGTCTTTATTTTCTGTTTGGATGATCTGTCCATTGATGTAAGTGGGGTGTTTAAGTCTCCCACTATTATTGTGTTACTGTCGATGTCCCATTTTTTAGCTATTAACATTTGCCTTATGTATTGAGGTGCTCCTATGTTGGGGGCATAGATATTTACCATTGTGATAGGTTCTTCTTGAATGGATCCCTTGATCATTAGGTAGTGTCCTTCCTTGTCTCTTTTAACAGTCTTTACTTTAAAGTCTAATTTGTCTCATATGAGTATTGCTGCTCCAGCTTTCTTTTGCCTTCCATTTGCATGGAATATCTTTTTCCATCCCTTTACTGTCAGTCTATATGTGTCCCTTGGTCTGAAGTGGGTTTCTTGTAGGCAGCATATAGAAGGGTCTTGTTTTTGTATCCATTCAGCCAGTCTGTGTTTTGTGGTTGGAGCATTTAACCCATTTACATTTAAAGTGATTATTGACATATGTGTTCCAATTACCATTGTCTTAATTGTTTTGGGTTTGTATTTGTAGGTGTTTTCCTTTTCTTGTGTTTCCTACTTAGAGAAGTTCCTTTAGCAGTTGTTGTAAGGCTGGTTTGGTGGTGCTGAATTCTCTTCACTTTTGCTTGTCTGGAAAGCTTTTGATTTCTCCCTCAAGTATGAATGAGATTCTTGCTGGGTAGAGTATTCTTGGCTGTAGGTTTCTCTTTTTCAGGACTTTCAGTATATCCTGCCATTCCCTTCTGGCCTGCAGTGTGTCTGTAGGAAGGTGAGCTGTTATCCTTATGGATTTTCCCTTATATGTTGTTTGTTGCTTTTCTCTTGCTGCTTTTAATATTTTTTTCTTTGTGTTTAATTGTCATTAATTTGATTAATATGTGCCTTGGTGTATTTCTGCTTGTGTTTATTCTGTATGGGACTCTCTGTGCTTCTTGGACTTGGTGAATTATTTCCTTTCCCATGTTGCGGAAGTTTTCCACTATAACCTCATCAAAGATTTTCTCAGACACTTTCTTGTTTTCTTCTTCTTCTGGGATGCCTATAATTCGAATGTTGGTTCGCTTAATGTTATCACTGAGGTCTCTGAGACTGTCTTCTATTCTTTTTATTCTTTTTTCTTTTTCCTTCTCTGTGGCATGTATTCCCCCCATTCTATCTTCCAACTCACTTATTCATTCTTCTGCCTCAGTTATTCTGCTGGTTATAGCATCTAGAGTATTTTTAATTACAGTTATTTTGTTATCCATTGCTGTTTTTTTTTTCTGAGTTGTTATGAACTGTTTCTTGTGCTTTCTCTATTTTGTTATCGAGATTTTGTATCATTTTTACTATCATTACTCTGAATTCTTTTTCAGGCATTTTTCCTATTTCCTCCTCATTTATTTGGTCTTGTGGGGTTTTTTCCTGCTCCTTTGCCTGAATGGTGTTTCTTTGTTTCCTCATGGTTGTCCAAACTTTTGGGGTTGCTTGTCCTGGCAATAGAGTTGTTTATAGAAGACTGTCCAAGCCTCAGACTAATATCCAAGTATTGGATTAAACAGATACTAATTCTAGGAAACACATACATGTATAAGACACACAGTTACTCAATCCATTAGGACATAAGGCTCTGGAAAGACCTGACAGAACCCCAGTGTGCTATCAGATATTCAAAGAGAAACCCAACAGAAATTGGCAACTGAAACAGAACAAATCAGAGACAAAAGCAAAAGCAAACAAATAACACCTTACACATACCAACACTAATCCAGGGAGATTTTGTAAGGTAGGATCAAGTATAGAAAAGAGCTAGAGTACCACCAGACAGAATGGAGATTCTCAGAGTGAAATTGGACAGTTGTACTAAGAACTAAGATAAAGACAAAAGCCTAATATTAAATACCAAGGTGGTGCATCATCTGGAGAATAGAGCAAGGAGTCTGAGCAGATCAGTAGTGTTGCTTATAAGTATGCGAAGATATAATAAACTAAAAATCGCTGGAAGAAAGGACAACAGAAGAGCATAGTGTGATTGGAAATATGCAAATAAAAAGAAAGGAATATAAATGTATAAAAGATAGGGATGAAAGGAAAGTATGAGAGATATATTGTCCGTTCTACCAAAAACTTAGCTAGATATAGAAGTATTTAAAAAGGCAAAAAAATAAAAATAGAATAAAAAATATCATAAAAATTATGTTATAAAACTTGTAGATCCCTTAGAACTAAGATCGTACTTAATAAAGGAAAAAAAAAAAAAGAGAGAAAAAAATTATTCAGAAGTCATCCCAGAATGGACCAGTTCAATTGGATTGATACTAATATTTCTGTTTCCTTAGAGTCTCACCTGTAAGTGTCCTTCTCCTCGCCTTGGGATTTTATGCATTATTCTGTGACCAGCAGAGGTTCTTTTATTGTTTGTCTGTAAGCGTCGGTGTGTGTGGAGGTAGAGGGTACAATAGTGGCTCCTTCCCCTGGGAGTGAGTGAGCAGTGCCACACTGTTGTTTCAACAGCCCAAGTGCCTGAGGGTCCTTGTTATCCCTGAGCACCTTAGGTGGCCCACAGGGCATCTCTCCACTGCCTGTTGCAGAGGCAATGAAAGAGAGAGAGAGGCTATGCCCATGGCTCCTCCCCCCACCCATGAGTCTGCAGCATCCATCTGCCATCAGGGCCAGGCAGCTCTCAGGGGCAGGCACTCCTCACCACAGACCTCTTCCCTCCTGTCTTCTCGGTCCGTCACCTTACTGGCAACAATGTTTCTCACCCTGAACCAGCTCTCCAGTTCCCACGCTCCCGCTCCTGGACCCTCTGTTCAGTTGTGGATCAACGTCTCGGTCCAGGAATGCTGAGCTGTGGTGCGGACCCTCCGTGTGTTTCTCACTCCCTGCCTTCTGCCACAGCTCCTCCACTTCACTCTCTTTGAACCATCATAGATGCCTCCCTACCGGTTATGTTGGGCTCCTTGTGTTCCTTTCTGGTGTCTTAGGCCGTCTGCTGGTGTTTAGCTGGTTCTCTGTGGAATTATTGCATCCTTCGGTGCATTCCCAATGCATCTGTGGAGAAGGATGCATTCCACGTCCTTCTACCTCGCCGCCATCTTTTTCTCTCTGTGTGTTTTTAATAGAGGTATAATGTTAGAAAGAAGTAGTTGTAAAAGCATTTCAAAAGCAAGATGAACAGAAAGTTTATACTTCACTGAAACTCTGCACTTGCCATCCTCTTTACTTACCGTACTTTTTATTCTATACTACTTTTCTCCTTATATGATACCATAGATAGATAGATAGCTAGGTAGGTAGGTACACAGCTAAGTATAGATAATTTCCCCACTATAATTTAAATACTATGAAGGCAGATATGTTTTGTTTACTCATATTTTCCACAAATCTAGGAAAACACCTAGAATATCATGTACACTCAATAAATATATTATGAATTAATTAATTTACAGAAATATTAAACATTTTAAAAAAAACTTATGTGAGATATTCAACCACATTCTAAACAAGATGAAAAAATTTGCTAACATCATTTTTGTCCAGATGTGGGGGAAAAAACGCTCATACATTGCTACAGTGTAAATTATAACTTTTATAAAAGTCAATTTAGCAATAGTTAGCAAAATATAAAGTATGCATATGTTTTGTTCCGGGAACTTCATATGTCCAACAAAATTATTTAAAATATTAATTTTGGTATTGTCTGTAATAGCAAATGCATTGAAATTATATAAATGTCCATTAATATGAAATGTTAAATAAATGATGGTTCATTTATATTAGTGCTATCAATAAACATGTAATGCCTATTTAAATAATTTAAAATTTTATAATAATCACATTAAAAATCTAAAAAGACAAAAGTGAAATAAAATGTAATAACATGGTATATTAGCCAAATATATTTTCAATATCATTTCAGCATGTAATCAATATTTAAATATCGAGATATTTTACATTCTTTTTTATACAAATTATTTGAAATCCGGTATACAAATGGTGCCTGACTTACATGATTTGACTTAAATTTTTTTGACTTTATGATGGTAAGAAAGCAGTACACATTCAGTAGAAACCACACTTTGAATTTTGAAATTTGACCTTTTCCTGGGCTGTTGATATGCGGTATGATTCTCTCATGATTCTAGGCAGCAGATGTGAGCTTTCTGTCAGCCACACAATCACGAGGATGAACAACTGATACAATTTACAATCATTCTGTACTCTTAAAACCATTCTGTTTTTTTTTTTTACTTTCAATACAGTATTCAATAAATTACTTTGAGATATTAAACACTTTATTATATAATAGGCTTTATATTAGATGATTTTGCCCAACTGTAGGCTAATGTGTTTTGAGCAAGTTTAAGGTAGGTTAGGCTAAGCTATGATGTTCAGTAGGTTAGGCATATTAAATACATTATTTAAAGGATGTGCTGGAAGTGAGATAATACATTTTTTCACTTAGGATATTTTCAATTTATGATGAATTTATCTAGATGTAACCCCTTTGTAAGTTGAGAAAGATCCATATTTTACACGTATAGCACAACTCAATACAGACAAGCCACATTTCAAATGTTCAATGTCCACATGTACCTAGTGGCTACCACATTGGACAGTGCAGCTCTTTATAGGGAACAGACTACAAATATATTTTTTTAAAGTACGATCTTTTTTTCTACTTATAAAGGGAATTATCTCAAAGATATAGTGTTAAGTGGAAAAGGCAAGAAACAGAGTAGTGAGGCTGATAGCATTTGTACTAAAATGAATTGTGCCTGTGTGTTTGCTGTAATATACACAGAATATCTAAGTGAAGTGAAACTAGGAATAGACTACTGGGGCTACCTTAGAGGAGGAGATTTAGATGGCTGTAGCACAGAGACTGGGAAGGAGAAATACTTCTTTTTTTCTTTTCTTTTTTTTTTTTTTTTTTACTTTACACCCTTTTGTAACTTTTGATATTGAACTATGTGAATATATTAGAAATTTGAAAAGACAAGTACAAGAACTACTTCTCTACCCAGTGTGAAAAATATTTCAAATTAAGATACCAAGTGGATACACAGGCATAAATTTTAATTAGCTTCATAAAGAGTTTAAATAAACATAAATGGCAGAGCCATAATAGATTATCAAAGGAAATTTGGATTGTTTGGTATACAGTAGTGGCCTTGCTGCACTTGCATCAAAGCTTTTGTCTTCACTTTCAGAGACAAAAGGCTATATCAACATAGGGTCTAATTCAATATGCATTTCTTATGTTAATATGATTAATATGATTCATTGTTTCAAGAAGCTATGTTTTCATAAATAGGTTAATTCCAGAATAGAAAAGGTATAGAGCAGTTTCTAGTTGCATAATAATTGAGATAATGTATGCAAAAGCACTGTGTTATGTAAATCTGAGGTATTATTATTATAACTATTGTCATCAAGTGGTGGAACCAAGACTTCTTGCTCTATCCATGAAGTTATTCCCTCTGCATGTGTCTTGCACATTCTCCTAGGAATCAGGCTTTGGTTTTGATATTTTTGTTTTTACTGTGTTTTTAATGTGTTAGCAGATTTTTCAGACTTTAGTAAAGAGGTACTATTACTGTGGGCAAATGGAGACAACGCTTGAGTCTCTGTCTTTAAGTTTGGGCTAGTCCAGAGTTCTTAGGCCATTCAAATTACACACACAGAGCTATTGGGCCTTTGTTAAGAAAGCTTAGAATAAAATGAATGTGTGAATCTGGATGATGCACCAGAGTGACTCATGGTTTGGTAACTATGTCTTTGAAAATATTCACTCTATAGATTGGCAAGTACTTACTTTGCAAGGAATAAAATGAATTGAGTTTCCCATCATACAGAGAAAAAGGTGAGACGAGTACTCTATTTGGTTATTTGATTCCAATAAAAAATGTTTTTTCCAAATTTGGGGTGATTTAATTAAGGTGGGAAAAATGTGGACTGTCCATTAAATATTACATAGATTTTACTAAATAAATGATTTGGTATTTTAAGAATACTTATCTCAATTTATCTTTCCTAATTTACCTTAACATTGCTGTGGCTGAAGTTTCTAGCAGCACTTTTTTATCCTATTAGCCTAAAAAATTAGTGCATACATTAGTTGAAGAATCATTAAATTGGTTGGAGAACAGTGGTGTCTACTAGAATATGAAAATAGGTTTCATTCAATTAATGAGCTGGAAACAGGAAAACATTCCATAGAAAATGAGATTTACATACATGTTGGATTTGACCTATAAGAGACTGTTTCCTTTCAACTCTAAAAGGACTAAATTTTGCTGTAGTAGAGCCTGTGCAATGTCAATAGAAAAGAACTAGACAAACAATACAACAATAAGATGAAAGTATAATAATTTTAATGAACAAAAATTATTTTCTTACAAAAGCAGACTAATGCTAAACAGTAAATATCTGCAAAGGACAAGAAAAGGGAAATATGAAAGAATTAGAGTACTGGTTCTGCGGTGGTGTAATTATAAGCCCTTTCTTGCTATCTAACTGGAAAAAAAAAAAAAACAGATGATAAGGTAGTTAAAAAAAAACTGCTTTTTTTTTTTAAGCCTTGTGTTTACCCTATAGTAATTCAGTTTTACTCTGCAAAAGAAGTATTAATATTCTCAGGTAAAAAAGCTTCAGTAAAATCACCTTCTATAGATAACGAACTCATTCTCAGCTAACTTCAGGGAGATATTCAGTAATACACAATCAATTCATAGGCACAAGTATTTGTTTTCTTGTCTTGAAGTTGCTATTAAGAAATTATTGGACAAATTTCCTAGGTAAGGCTGTGAAAGTTGAGAGAGAAAGTTCATGTTATATTTCCTAGCCCATCTCAGATATTTGAGTCAGCAAAGTGGTAACAAAATTTTGAGGGTTTTTGTTTTATGTTTATTAATAGCTTTTCATTGGATTCTAGTTGTTTTACATTGTTGTTCCAGTTTCTGCTGTACATCAAATTGAATCACCTGTATATATATATATATATATATATATATATATATAAATACTGCCATATCTGTTCTCTCCTGAGACTCCCTCCCACCATCCCTATCCCACCCCTCTAAGTCATCACCAATTAAAGAGTTGATCTCCCTGTATTATGCAGCAGTCTCCCATTACCTATCTATTTAAAGTTGGTGGTGTATATATATAAATGCTACTCTCTCACTCTGTCCCAGCTTCACATGCCCCCTCCCTGGTGTCCTCAAGTACGTTCTCAACATCTGAACTTTTATTCTTGCCTTTCCACAGGGTTCATCAGTAACATCTTTGTCCATTCCATATATATGTGTTAACATAAGGTATTTTTTTTTCCCTTTCTGGCTTACTTTACTCTGTAGGACAGACTCTAGGTCCATCCACCATAGTACACATAAATCAATTTAATTCCTTTCTTTGGCTGAGTAATATTCCATTGTATATATGTGCTACATCTTCTTTGTCCATTCATCTGTTGATGGACATTTAGGTTGCTTCCATGTCCTGGCTACTGTAAATAGTGTTGCAATGAACATTGCAGTATGTTTCTTCTTGGATTATGGTTTTCTCAGGGTATGTGGCCAGGAGTGGGATTGCTGGGTCATATGTTAGTTCTATTTTTAGTTTTTTGAGGAACCACCAAAGTGTTTTCCGTAGTGGCTTTGCCAATTTACATTCCCACCAACAGTGCAAGAGGATTCCCTTTTCTCTGCACCCTCTCCAGCATTTACTGTACCTAGATTTTTTTTTTTAATTTCTTTTTTTTTTTTTTTTTTTGACGATGGCCATTCTGACCCATGTGAGTTGATACCTCATTGTGGCTTTTACTTGCATTTCTCTAATGATTAGTGATGTTGAACATTTTTTGATGGGTTTGTTAGCCATCTGCATGTCTTCTTTGGAGAAATGTCTGTTTAGGTCTTCTGCCCACTTATCAATTGGGTTGTTTGCTTTCTTGATATTGAGCTGCATAAACTGCTTATGTATTTTGGAGATTAATCCTTTGTTAGTTGCTTCATTGACAAATATTTTCTCCCATTATGAGGTTTGTTTTCTTGTCTGGTTTATGGTTTCGTTTGCTGTGCAAAAGCTTTTAAGTTTCACTAGGTCCCATTTGTTAATTTTTTATTTTGTTTCCATTATTCTAGGAGGTGGGTCAAAAGGGATCTTGTTTTGATTTATGCCTGTTTTCCTCTAAGAGGTTTATAGTGTCTGGCCTTACACTTAGATCTCTAATCCATTTTGAGTTTATTTTTGTGTATGGTGTTAGAAGTGTTGTAATTTCATTTTTTTTACATGTAGCTATCCAATTTTCCCAGCACCACATATTGAAGAGTATGTCTTTTCTCCATTGTATATTCTTGCCTCCTTTGTCAAAGATAAGGTGACCATATGTGTGTGGATTTATCTCTGGGCTCTCTTTTCTGTTGCCTTGATCTATATTTCTCTTTTTGTGCCAATACCATAATGCCTTGAGCACTGTAGCTGCATAGCATAGTCTGAAGTCAGGGAGCATGATTCCTCCAGATCTGTCTTTCCTTCTCAAGGTTGCTTTGGCTATTTGGGATCTTTTGCATTTCCATACAAATTGTATAATTTCTTGTTCTAGTTCTGTGAAAAATGCCATTGGTAACTTGATAGGGATTGCACTGAATCTGTGGATTGCTTTTGGTAGTATAATCATTTTCACAATGTTGATTCTTCCAATCCAAGAACATGGTATATCCCTCCATCTGTTTGTATTGTCTTTGATTTCTTTCATCAGTGTCTTAAAGTTTTCTGCATACAGATCTTTTGCCTCCTTAGGCAGGTTTTTTCCTAGGTATTTTATCATTTTTGTTGTAGTGGTAAATGGGAGCGTTTCATTAATTTCTCTTTCTGCTTTTTTGTTGTTAGTGTATAGGAATGCAAGATATTTCTGTGCATTAATTTTGTATCCTGCTACTTTACTAAATTCATCAGTTAGTGCTAGCAATTTTCAAGTAGCATCTTTAAGGTTTCTATGTATAATATCATGTCCTCCACAAGGAATCACAATTTTACTTCTTTGACAATTTGGATTCCTTTTATTTCTTCTTCTTCTCTGATTGCTCTGGCTAAAACTTCTAAAACCATGTTGAATAACAGTGGTAATTTTAGCACCCTTTTCTTGTTTCTGTCCTTAGAGGGAATGTTTTCAGTTTTTCACCATTGAGAATGATGTTGGCTGTTGGTTTGTCATGTATGGCTTTTATTATGTTGAGGTAATTTCCTTCTATGCCCAGTTTCTGATGAGTGTTTATCATAAATGGGTGTTAAATTTTTTCAAAAGCTTTTTCTGCATCTATTGAGATGATCATATGGTTTTAATCCTTCAAGTTGTTAATATGCTGTATGACATTGATTGATTTTTGTATATTGTAGAATCCTTGCATTGCAAGGATAATCCCCACTTGATCATGTTGTATCATCATCTTAATGTTGATTCTGTTTGCTAGTATTTTGTTGAGGATTTTTGCATATGTACTCATCAATGATATAGCCCTGTAATTTTATTTTTTTGTGACTCTTTTTCTGGTTTTCGTGTCAGGGAGATGGTGGTCTTGTAGAATGAGTTTGGGAGTGTTCCTTCTTCTACTATAATTTGGAAGAGTTTGAGAAGATAGGTGTTAGCTCTTCTCTAAATGTTTGATAGAATTCACCTGTGAAGCCATCTGGCCCTGGGCTTTTGTTAGTTGAGAGATTTTTAAACATATTTTAAATTTCAGTGCTTGTGATCAGTCTGTTCATATATTCTATTTCTTCCTGGTTCAGTGTTGCAAGATTCTACTTTTCTAAGAATTTATCCATTTAGACCAGGTTATCCAATTTATTGGCATATAGAAGCTTGTATTAGTCTCTCATGATGTTTTGTATTTCTGTGGTGTCGGTTGTTACTTCTCTTTTTTAATTTCTAATTTTGCTAATTTGCATCTTCTCCCTTTTTTTGCCAGATGAATCTGGCTAACAGTTTATCAATTTTATTCATCTTCTCAAAGAACCAGCTTATAGTTTTATTGATCTTTGCTATTGTTTCCTTCATTTCTTTTTCATTAATTTCTGATCTAATGTTTATGATTTCTTTCCTTCTCATTTTGGGATTTTTTATTTTTTCGTTGTTGTTCTTCTTTCTCTAATAATTGTTTTAGGTGTAAGATTTTGTTGTTTATTAGATAATTTTCTTGTTTCTTGAGGTTGGATTGTATTGCTCTAAACTTTTCTCTTAGGACTGCTTTTCCTTCATCCCATAAGTTTTGGGTCGTTGAGTTTTCAATGTAATTTGTTTCTAGGTATTTTTTGATTTGCTCTTTGATATCTTCAGTGATCTTTTGATTGTGTAAAAGCATTTTGTTTAGCCTCCACATGTTTGTGTTTTTTACAGATTTTTTCCTGTAATTGATATCTCATCTCATGGTGTTGTGGTCAGACAAAATCCTTGGTACAAATTCAACCTTCTTAAAGTTACTGAAGCTTAATTTGTGGCCCAAGATGTGATCTATCATTCTTATCCTTCAGTTATTCTGCTGTTGATTTCATCTAGAGAATTTTAATTTCAGTTATTGTGTTGTTCATTATTGTTTGTTTGATCTTTAATTCTTCTAGTTACTTATTAAATGTTTCTTGTATTTTCTCTACTTTGTTTTCAAAATTTTGGATCATCTTTACTATCATTACTCTGTATTCATTTTCAGGCAATTTGCCTATTTTTTCTTCATTTATTTAGTCATGTGGCTTTTTGTCTTGCTCATTTGTGGGCAAGATCTTTCTTTGTTTTCTCATTTTGTCTAATTTACAGTATTTGATGTCTCCTTTCCCAGGACTGCCTAGTCATAATTCCTCTAGTTTCTGTTCTCTGTGGTGGGGTTGGTCAACTGTCTTGAGTAGGCTTCCTGATGGGAGGGTCTTTTGCCTACATTCTGGTAGGTGGATCTGAATCTTTTCCAGCCTTGTCAGCTGGTGTGTCTTGGGTAGTCTATGAGCTTAGTATGACTTTAGATAGCCTGTGTGCTGATGGGTGGGTTTGTGTTCCTGTTTTGTTTGTAGTTTGGTGTAAGTTATTCAGCACTGACAGTTGCAGGCATTTGGATGAAGTTTTGTCTTAGACTCTGATAGAGGCCTCCATAAGATCACTATGCAACTTTAATATTCCCTGTGTCCAAGAATTCTCTAGTGGTCTAGCATCTTGGACTTGGTGACCTCTTTCCAGAGCCTTGGGCTTGAAGTCTGGTCGAGGTATCAAGACCCCACAGGTTGCTCATTCTGGCAGTAAGGGGGATTGAAAAAGACTATCCAAGCCCCAGACTATTGGAAAAAGGTTAAGTCAAATACTGAAAGAAGGAAACATGCACATGCACAAGAGTAACAAAAAACAGAACCCAATAAAACCAAAAGCACTAGTACAACCAGACAGAAGAAACCCAGAATGAAATCAGATTATTAAAGTGAAAACAAACAAAAACACAAAACCAAAAAAAAAAAAAAAAGAGCAGAATGACAACTAAAGACTGATGAAAAGAAGCAAGAAAAAGAGACAAGAATTTTTAGAGAGAAAGGAGAAAGAAGATAGTACCACAGAAAAGCAATGTAGACATGAACATATATAAACAAAATATAAAAAGGAAGGGGAAATAAAAAGAAGAAGAAAAAAAGAGAAGCAAAACCCCTGAGGAATTGTGAAAACAAGGACCAAATATAACACGGACCAAATCGAAACAAGGACCAAATATAACAAAGAGCAAAAGAGCAACCAGATAGACTGAAGATTCCCCAAAACAAAATCAAAAATTATAATTAGAACCAAAGTAGAGACAAAACCTAAAAACAAAAACCAAAGCAGTGTGTCTTCTAAACAACACAGATGGAAACAGAGCAGACCTATAATAATGATTAAAAGTATAATAAGTAAAATAAAATAAAAAGGCATAAAACACAGAGCAACAGAAAAGCATAGTAGAAATTGGAATACAAAAACAAAAAGAAAAAGAAATAAAATAGAAATGTATTAAAGATAAAGAAGAAAAATAAATAGGGTAGAACAACTCATCACAACAGAAAACCTAACTAGAAATAGAAATATATAAAAAGGATAAAAATAAAAATAAAAGTAAAAAGAATAAAATGTTATAAAACATGAAGGTTACTTAGGACTAAGATCATACTAAAAGAAAAAATGGCAGAATTGACAACAGAATGGGTCAACTCAATAGAATTAATAATAATAAGTCTGTTTCCTTGGCGTCTCAGCTGTAAATGTCTTTGCACATAACTTGAGCCACAGGCCACCTTTGCCTCCTGAAGAGGCCCTCCTCTACCTATGAGTTGGTCTCTGGACTTGCTGTGGGCCCTATGGGGTCCACTTAGGCTCTGATCCATCCCAACTCCTGCGTGTGCTTGCCCCCAAAGTCCACAGCTGCCAGAACTAGACCTTTTTCATTTGTAGGAACATTCATTGTCTTCTCAGATATCCCAAAGACATAGGATCTATGTAGCTGATCATGAGGATTTAATCTGCAGCTTGTATAGCTGATAGAAAGATTTTAGATCCTTTTCTTTAGTCCCCCCACCCCTGGTATTTAGCTTTGTTTTATCCCCACTTCCATGTGTGGTCCAACCACAGGAGTCTGGTCCTGAGGCTGCCTTGGAGCTCTTGGGTCTGCCTCAGTGAGGGCTTCCTTTATTATTCATCTGCAGACACCAGTGTGTGGGTAGAGAAAGGCTATGATAGTGGCTCCTCTCCCTGCATGTGACTCAGCAGTAGCACCCTGCTTGGGTCACAGGAGCCCTAGCAGTGACACCAAATGCACAGAGTTGCCAGTGGCCACAGGTGTAGGAAATCTGGCCTTAGAGTGGTTCTTTCCTGATGTCTGGCATAAGGCACATGAAGGCCAGCATTCAGTGGGATTTTTGTATTACTCTTCAAAGGGTGGAGCTTCCTTTATTGTTCATCTATAGCCGCTGGTGTGTGGGGAGAGAGAGAGTACAATAGTGGCTCCTTCCCCTGCATATAAGTCAGCAGTAGTGCCCTGCCTAGATTGTGGGAACCCCGGCAGCAGCTCCAATTGCACAGGGAAATGAACAGGCATGGATGTAAGAGGAATGTCCCTGGAGATGGTCCTCCCTCCCAGACATTTTTTGGCTTTCACAGCAAGCATGCTAGGGCCAGCCTTTGAGGGGGCTTTTTCAATTACTTGTGGACTGGAGCTGGACAGTCAGGCCTAAAGGGAGCTTCTTTTATTGTTCATCATGGGCACTGAGAGAAAGGCTACATTAGTCAAATTTATAGGTTTTGATGTAAAATACTAACTTAGCAAACTCATTTCTTATTCCACTTTTATTTGCTAAGAATCTGTATTAAAATTACCATGCTTGATTCCTCTTTTACAATAAGAGCAAAAAACTAAAATATATAATATATAAACTAGTCTGTGGTATGCCAATGTATCTCAGTTGACATTTGCAGATAATAGAACTTTTCCCCTGAGGAAGGGACTATTATGATATTTGTCTATTTGCTTTAAAATGTCACAAAAGCTAAGAGAGTGCTTTGAAATTTCTCTTTGGTCTTTAAACATAACTTTTCAAGTGTATATCAAACTATACATTTTTCCCTAGATGGCTTGTTCTTCTGAGAATTTCCAAGTATTAGTACTCCTGGTAGCCTAAGAAAGTGTTTCTCAAGTGGGTAATCAGAATTTCTGAAAGGACCAGGTCAAGAAATTAACACTTTAACAAGTTCCCCAGGAGTTTCCTACATTCACTGAAGATTGGGAAGTACTATTCTAATGATTACAAGATATACAATGCAAATAAACTGGATTTGACTAATCTACTTAGGAAAATTATTGTTGTAAAAATAACTTTTTCAAGTATGATCACTTTATATGACCTTTCCACTGATTAATAGTCCATCATTAATTTTTTTCATCAACCAGAATTTCATCTTTATATAAAATCATTTAAAATATGTGGAATATAATAAAACATACTTAAGCATATGTTACTCTTTGTGTATTCTTTTTTCCTTTTTAAATATTTTATTTTTAGAGCAATTTTAGGTTCACAGGAAAATGGAGGAAAAGTTACACAGAATTCCTATATACCTCTTGCCTGGAAACATGCAAAGCTTACCTCATTATCAATATCTCCCGCCATAGTGGTACATTTGTTACAACTGATGAAACTACATTGACACATCATCAGCATTTAAAGTCCATAATATATATCAAAATCCACTCTTGGTGCTGTACATTTTATGGGTTTGGACAAATTTATCTGCCATTATAATATCATACAGAGTAGTTATAATGCCCTAAAAATCTTCTTTGCTCTGCTTATTCAACCCTCCTTTTTCTTAAACTCCTGGCATCCACTGATCTGTTTAATACCTCCATAGTTTTGCATTTTCCAGATGTCATATTATTGGAAACATACAGTACCTAGTCTTTGCAAATCGGTTTCTTTCAGTTAGTAATATGCATCTAAGTTTCTTCCATGCATTTTTGTGACTTGATAGTTCAATTCTTTTTAGTGCTAGATAAAAGTTCATTGTCTGCATGTACCAAAGTTTATTTATTTATTTACCTACTGAAGAGCATATGTGGTTGCTTCCACAGATGGACAGTTAAGAATAAAGCTGCTATAAACATCCATGTACAGATTTTTGTAAAGACATAAGCTTGCAGATCCTTTGGGCTAATAACAAGGAGCACAGTTGCTGGTTCATATGGTAAGAGTACGTTTAGTTTTGTAAAACTCCCAAACTACCTTCAAAGGTGACTGTACCATTTTGCATTCCCAACAACAAAGAATGAAAATTCCTGTTGCTCCACATCCTCACCAGCATTTGATGTTATCAGTGTTCTGGACTTTGTCCATTCTAATTAGTGTGTAGTGGCCTCATTAGTTTTTTTTTTTTTCCCCCTTAGAGGTATGAGTGCCCCCCCCAACAGCTTCAAACCATAGGTCCCATAATCATCATACAACATCTGAGTTGATACAAATATACCCAAGTATCAATTATATTTCATCTAAATTTGTGCCTGGATACAACACAAAGCCCCAAAATTAGAAAAGAAATGTAAATGATGCCAATCTGTATGGCTACAAATCATCTCTCTAATATTTTTTATATTTGTCTCCTTGTAACAGACTGTCTCAAATTTATCTTTCCTAGAAAGTTCAGTGGACATTAGTAACTACTAAAAACTTTGTATTGTTAATACAGATATTTAAAATAACAACCACTATCCAAAATTAATTGAGCACTTCTTGTTTACTTACATGCATTCCTAGTTGGCTCACTGTCTAAATCCAATCTCTACTGCTACAAAGGTAGCAGTGATTAGAAATATAGAAACTATCTAGGTATTGTCTTCCTCATTATCTTAGGCAGTTCAGGCTGCTATAACAACATAACCTAGAGTGGGTGGCTTAAACAACAAACATTTTTTTTCTCACAATTGTGGAGGCTTGGAAGTCCAAGTTCAAATTGTTTACAGATTTGGTGTCTGGTGAGAAACGACTTTTTAGTTTGTAGTTGGCTGCATTTTTTCTGTATATTCATATGACAGACAAAATAAAGATCTGGTCTCCTTTAATTCTTATACAGGCACAAATACCATCATGGGAGCCCATCCTCATAATTTTATCTAAGTGTAATTACCTCCCCAAATCCCTACCTCCAAATATGATAACATTGGGGGTTAAGGCTTCAGAATAAGGATTTTGGAGGGACACAATCATTCAGTCCATAGCATTCCTCCCCTGGCCCCCAAAATTTATGTCCTTCACAAATACAAAATACATTAATTCTACCCCAACAGTCCTAAAAGTCTTAAATAGTTTCAACATCAACTCAAAAATCTAAACTCCAAAGTCTCACCTAAATTTTATCTAAATCAGATAAGAATGACACTTGAGATATGAGTCATTCTGAGGCAAAAATTCCTCTCCAGCTGTGAATTTGTGGAACAAAAAAAGTTGTGTGCTTGCAAAATACAATGTTAGTACAGGTATATGACAGTCATTTCCATTCAGAAAGAAAAAGGAAGGGGTGATGGGTTCAAAGTAAGTTCAAAAACCTAGCAAGGCAAATTCCACGAGATCATGAGGTTATGGAATAATCCTCTTTGGTTTGACGTTCTGCCCTTAAGGCCCACTGGGGTGACAACTTTACCCCAGGTATAATTGGGGAACTGTGACTATAGGGAACCCTTTCACTCTGTGGCTCTGCTGGGCAGGGACCATGCCTCCATGGCTCTGTCAGGTGAAGGTTATTCTGCTAGGGCTCTGAGTGGCCTTGCCCTCATGACTTCTGTGGCTTAAGGAAGAAAGGCTTTGGTTGAAAGCTATGTGGCATATTGAAATTGAGCTGGTGGCCTTGATTATTTCTGAAACTTCTTTGAAATCACTCTTCCCTTTAATTGAAGAATATGCAAGTTAACTGCTGAAGAGTTTTGTCATCCTGTATAGTCTAAGAAGTCCAAAATTCTTACCCTTTATTTAACTAAATTGCATTCCAGAGTTCTTCAGTTCAAGATGGTAGTGTTCATGCTGGGATGGCTGATTAGGTTCACAGTCATAGTAATACACATCAAATGTTTACTTGGCCACACCTTTAGTATTCCCTTCAAAACATATTTTCTCTCTCTCTCTCTCTTTCTTTTTAAATATGGATTGGTTGACAATTTTCCAAATCTTTAAGTTCTGGGATTATTATTTTTATCATTTGCTTAACAATTTTTCTTCAATTTATTTTTCTCTTCTTGCATTTTACTATAAGAAATCAACAGGAACAAATCCACTCCTTCATGTTTTGCTTAGAACTTTACTCAGCTAAATATCTAATTTCATTGATTGCAAATGCTACCTTAAACTTTCTATGAAATGAGATTATGAATACAATTCAAGCTATTTCTTTGCCAGTTCATTAGGAGGATGACTTTTTCTCTATTGTCCAATAACATAGTTCTCATTTCTATTTGAGATTGCATCTGAATTGTGTTCACTCTCCATGTTTTTACCAACATTCTTTACTTGATTATTCATGTGTTCTTTAAAAAAATGGAAGCTTTCTCTATAGCTCTTCTCTTTCCTTTTTATCAGTTCTCACCAGAATCATTATTAGTAGCACTTTCATGGCAATATTTGCCTTTTCTGTCATGCAATCCTGAATTCTTTCAGCTTCTACCTATTACCCAGTTCCAAAGCTGCTTCCCTATTTTAGGTATTTGTTGCAGCATTACCTCACATCTGATACCAATTACTGTCAAGTCAGTTCAGGCTGTTATAACAAAATGCCACAAACTGGGTGGCATAAACAACAAATACTTATTTCTCATATTTCTTGAGGCTGGGAAGTCCAAGATCAAGGGGTTTGAAATTTGGTATTTGGTGAGACCCCTCTTCCTGGTTTGCAGATGGCCACTATTATGTAGTGTCCTCACATGGTAGAGAAAGTGAGGCCGCTGAACTCCTCCTCTTATAAACAACCAACCCCACTCTGAGGCCTCTGCCTTCTCTAAACCTAATCACCTCCAGAAGGCCTGACTTCCAAATAACATCAAATTTGTTTTTAGGGATTCAACATATAAATTTGGGTGTGTGCAGTTCACAGCATCCGTCCTGCTTTGTAATCTCATTCAAAAGTAAATTTTCTGAGAATAAATCCTTTGCAGTAGGCATACTATTATAATTCTCCCCAATGATGTTTATGTTCTAATCCCCAGAGCCACTGGGTATGTTAGTTTACATGGCAAGAGGGACTTTGCAGATGCAATTAGGTTAAGAACATAAAGATGAGGCTATTATCTGGGATTACTGGATGGACCAAATTGATTAAAATGGGTCCTTAAAATGAATCAAATTTTGGCTGTTGTCAGAGGGAACTGTTCTCCCTCTGCTTTTGCTTTTGTTCCTTTTAAACATAGTAAAAGGGAAGTCAGGGATCCTGATGCCTCCAGCTCCATTTTTCTTTCTCAAGATTTCTTTGGCTTTTGGGGGTCTTTTATGTCTCCATAAAATGTTATTTTTTGTTTGTTGGTTTAGTTCTGTGAAAAATGTCATTGGCAATTTGATAGAGAGTGCATTGAAGCCATAGGTTACCTTGGGTCATACAGTCAATTTTGACAATATTAATTCTTCCAACCCAAGAGCACGGTATATCTTTCCATCTGCTTGTGTCATCTTCAGTTTCTTTCATCACTGTCTTGTAGTTTTTGGAGTACAGGGTTTTGATTCCTTAGATACGTTTATTCCAAGGTATTTTATTATTTTTGATGCAGTGATAAATGGGATTGTTTCCTTAATTTCTCTTTCTGATACTTCATTGTTAGTGTATAGAAGTGCAAGAAATTTTATGTGTATTAATTCCTGCAGCATTACCAAATTCATTGGTGAGTTTTAATAGTTTTCAGACTATACTACAAAGCAACTAAACAAAAGAGTATGGTACTGGCACACACACACACACACACACAAACAGGTATAGAAATCAATGGAACATGATAGAAAGCCCAGAAATAAACCCACTTACCCATGGTCAATTAATCTATGACAAAGGAAGAAAGAATATACAATGGAGAAAAGGCAGTCTCTTCAATAAGTGGTGATAGGAAAAATGAACAGCTACATGTAAAAGAATGAAATTAGAACATTCTCTAACACATATAAAAGATGAACTTGAAATAGATTAAAGACCTAAATGTAAAACAAGATACTCTAAAACTCCTAGAAGAAATCACAGGCAGAACACTCTCTGACATAAATCTGTCTCCTAGAGTAGTGGAAAACAAATAGTAAACAAATAGAACCTAATTAAATTTAAAAGCTTTTACACAACAAAGGAAACTGTAAACAAAATAAAAAGAAAACCTACAGAATGGGAGAAAATATTAGCAAACTATGTTACCAACAAGGATTTATTCTCTAAAATATAGAAACAGCTCATACAGTTCAATATTGAAAAAAACAACCTAATCAAAAAATGGGCACAAAGATCTAAATAGGCATTTCTCCAAAGAAGACAAACAGATGGCCAAAAGCACATGAAAAGATGTTCAACATCTCTAATTATTAGAGAAATGTAAATTAAAACTACTATATATATATATATATATATATATATATATATATATAATCACTTTGGCATACTTTGCTGTACACCTGAAACTAACACAACATTGTAAATCAAGAAAACTTCAATACAAAATAAAAAAAAAAAATAAAGTGTAAAAAGGAGCCAGAAAAACACAAATGCAAAAACATATAGAAGACTTCCTTGGTGATCCAGTGGTTGAGATTTTGTCTTCCAATGTGGGGGGTTGTGGGTTCAATGCCTCGGTGGGGAGCTAAGATCCCACATGTCTCATAGCCAAAAACTCCAAATATAAAACAAGCAATTTTGTAAAAAATTCAATAAAAACTTTAAAATTGGTCCACATAAAAAAATTGAAAAAAAAAAAAAGGGATTTAACCAATAGAGTGCTTAGTGGGAATTTATAACTGAAGATGTCTACAGAGAAAAGATAATCTGAAATCCATAACCTAACCTACCAGTTTAAGACATTATAAAATAACAGGTTGAACACAAAACTAGCAAAGGAGGGACAAAAAAAAAAATCAAGATTAGTGAGAAAATAATCAAAATAGAGGATAAAAAAGCATTAGAGAAAATCCACCAAATGATGGATAGTTCTCTGACAAAGCAACAAAGCTCACAAAACTTTACAGAAACTGAAATGCAAAAAAGACAGAAAAATCCAATTCTGTTAATCAGGCATTAAACAAGCAAAGTTAAATAAAAAGATTATAAGGGAATATTATAAACAATAGTGTATTAAAAATTTAATTACATGAAATAAACAAATTATTAAAAAGATAGAAATAGCCCAAACTGACTAAAGAGAATTATTAACAAAAAGTGAAGAGATTGAATAATAATTAACAGCTTCCCATAAAAGAAAGCATAGGCCTAGATGGCTTCATTGGTGACTCCTACCAAATATTTTATTTTATTTTTTGTTTTGTTTTGTTTATATTTTTTATTTTTAAAGAACTTTTATTGAGATACAATTAACATACAATAAACTGCATGTCTTTAGAGTGTACACTTTGGTATTTATTTTTTCTTATTAGTAATGTATATATGGTAATCCCAATCTCCTAATTCATTCCCCCCAACCCTCCCCACTTTCCCCAATTGGTGTCCATATGCTTGTTCTCTACATCTGTGTCTCTATTTCTGCCTTGCAAACTGGTTGATTTGTACCATTTTCTATATTCCACATGTATATGTTAATATATAATATATGTTTTTCTCTTTCTGATTCACTTCACTCTGTATGACAGTCTTTAGGTCCATCCATGTTTCTACTAATGTCCCAACTTCATTGCTTTTTACAGCTGAGTAATATTCCATTGCATGTATGTACCACATCTTCTTTATCCATTCATCTGCTGATGGACATTTAGGTTGCTTCCATGTCCTGGCTATTGTAAATAGTGCTGAAATGAACATTGGAGTGCATGTGTCTTTTTGAATTATGGTGTTCTCTTGGTATATGCCCAGCAGTGGGGTTGCTGGGTCATATGGTAGTTCTATTTTTAGTTTTAAAGGAACCTCCATACTGTTCTCCATAGTGGCTGTATCAATTTGCATTCCCACCAACAGTGCAAGAGGGTTCCTTTTTCCCCACACCTTCTCCAGCATTTACTGTTTGTAAATTTTCTGATGATGCCTATTCTAACTGGTGTGAGGTGATACCTCATTGTAGTTTTGATTTGCATTTCTCTAATAATTAGTGATGTTGAGAAGCTTTTCATGTGCCTCTTGACCATCCATATGTCTTCTTTGCAGAAATGTCTATTTAGGTCTTCTGCCCATTTTTTGATTGGGTTGCTTGTTTTTTTTTTTGGGGGGGGGTATTGAGCTGGATGAACTGTTTATATATTTTGGAGATTAATCCTTTTTCTGTTGATTCGTTTGCAAATATTTTCTCCCATTCTGACGGTTGTCTTTTCGTCTTGCTTATAATTTCCTTCTACCAAATATTTTAAAAAGTTAATGCTAAATCTTGAAAAATGATTCCAAATATGGAATAGAAGACAATAATTTCAAACACATTCTATAAGGCCAGTGTTACTCAGTTACCAAAATCAGATAAAGACATCACAAGAATATAAAACTAAAGACCAATCTTTCTTATGAGTACAAATACAAAAATACTCAGCAAAATATTTATGTACTGAGGGCAGCAACATATAAAAATGATTACTATTCTCCTTGACAGAGCCAAATTTAATCCCCAAATTAAAAATAGGTTTTACATCCAAAAATCAATCAATGTAACACATCACATAAGTAGAAGCAAAGGACAAAAAACACATGGTGATTTCAACAATTGCAGAAAAAAATTGAATTGTCTACCTTTCTTATATAAACTCTCAATAAATTAAGAATATAAGGCAATTTCCACAATCTGGTAGAGAAAATCTACCCAAAAAACCCATGGCAACTATTATTTAATGTTGAAATTCTGAAGACTTCATGCAGTGTTCAGGAACAAGACAAGAATGTATGCTCTCACTATTTCTAATCCCCATTTTACTGTATGTTCCAGACTGAACAATTGGGCAAAATAATTTAAAAAAGCATTTAAACTGAAAATGAAAAAAAAAAAAATTACTTGCAGATGACATAATCTTCTATGTAAAAAGTCTGATGAACTCTAGGAAAACATATGTGAACAAATAAAAAGTTAACTGTGTATGAATTAGTATATAATAAACTATTGTGGAGTTAACAGCAGCAGAGTAGAAGGATATGGAGTTTGTCTATCTCCACAAATGCATGAAAAATACATCTTAGATGCAACAATTCTCACAGAAAACTGACTGAATACAAGCAAAAGACCTTGGACACCAGAAAGGACTATAAAGATATCTGCAAAACTGGTGTTCTTTTCTGTTGTGCTGTGTTCTTTCCTTTATCTTTTTTCTTCTTTTCCTTTAACATATTTTTAATTTTTAATACTTCCATTTCTACTTTGTTTTTCTGTTATTCCATGTTTTATTCCATTTTACTTTTTAATCTTAATTTATTTTTACTTATTTTTATCAGCTTGTTCTGTTTCCTTGGCACACTGATTTGTTTTTTGTTATTAGCTTTTGTGTTTTTCTTAGTTCTGATTCTAAGTGTTTGATTTTGTTTAGGGGTTCTTCTGTTTATCTGATTGTTTCCTTTCTCTGTGTTATATTTGGTCCTGTTTTTGTTTCTTTTACGTGAGTGTGTGTTTCTTTGTTTCTATTTTTGTTTGTTTCATTCTGTTTACATCATTTCTCTGGGGTTCTTGTTAGTCTTTTTTTTTCTTTTCCTTTTTTAAATTTTATTTTAATATTTCCATTTCTATGTTTCTTTTTGTTGTTGTTGTTCAATCTTCTTTCCCCATTCTCATTCTCTCTCTCTCCAATATTTTTTTTGTCAGAATGTTTTTTTTTGTTGTTTGTTTGTTTGTTTGTTTTGCTTCATCTGCTTTGGTTTTATTTCTTTGGTTTTGGATTTTTGTTGGTTTTCTTTTAAAATGTCTGATTTCTTTCTAGGGTTAATTTTTCTGGTTGTTCTATTGCTTTATGTTTTATTTGGTTCTGTTTTTGTTTCTTTTGTGCTTGTATGTGTGTCTTTGTTTCAGTTTTTGTTTGTTTGATTTAATTTTTTCCATTAGTGTCAGGTTTGGTTAGTATTTTTTTTTTTAATTTCCCTTTGTTGCTAGTATGAGCAACCCGCAGATACTTGATTCCTCTACAAGAAATTGGGCCTGAGGCTCTTGGATGGGAGGACAAAGTCCAGGATGCTGGACCACTAGAGAATTCCCAGCCACAAGTAAGATTAATCACTGAGAGATCTCATGGAGAGCTCTATCAGAATCTAAGACACAGATCCTCCCAACTGCCTGCACCTCACAGTGTTGAATGCCTCACACCAAACAAACAAACAAACAAACAAACAAAAACAAGACAGGCACACAAACCCACCCATCATGATACAGACTGCCTAAAGTCTTACTAAGCTCACAGACACCCCAAAACATGCCACATGACATGGCCCTGCTCATCAAAGGAAAAAGACCATCAGGAAGCTTGCTCAAGACACTGGACCAGCCCTACAAATGAGGGCAACAAACAGAAGCAAGAGGAACTATGACCCTGCAGCCTGTGGAAAGGAGACCTCAAGTACTATAAATTAGACAAAATGAAGAGACAGTGAAATATCTAACAGGCAAAGAAGCAAGGTAAAAATGCACAAGACCAAGTAAATGAAGAAGAAATAGGCAAAATACCTAAAAAAGAATTCAGAGTAATGATAGTAAAGATGATCCAAAAGTTCAGAAACAGAATAGAGAAAATACGAGAAAAAAAAAATTTAAAAAGGACCTACAAGAACTAAAGACTAAGTAAACATTAATGAACAACATGGTAATTAAAATTAAAAATACCCTAGCTTTAATCAATAACAAAATAATTTAAGCAGAAGAATGAGTAAGTGAGCTGGAAGATAGAATGGTGGAAATAACTGCTGTAGAGCACAATAAAGAAAAAGAATGAAAAGTATGGAAGATAGTCTCAGAGATCTTGGGGACAACATTAAACACACCAACATTCGAATTATAGGTGTCCTGGAAAAACAAGAAAAAAAAAAAGAAAGGGTTTTTCTGAAAAAAATTTGATGAGGTTACAGATGACAAACTTCTCCAACATGGGAAAGGAAATAATCAATTCAGTCCATGAAGCTCAGAGAGTCCCACACATGATAAACCCAAGGAGAAACACACTGAGGCACATTTTAATCAAATTAACAAAAGTTAAAGACAAAGAAAAAAATATTAAAAGCAGCAAGAGAAAAGCAAACAAAACAAAACAAAAAAAATACAAGGGAAAGCCCAAACGGTTAACAGATCATCTTTCTGCAGAATCTCTGCAGGCCAGAAAGGAGCAGCAAGATATATTTAAGGTGATGAAGGGAAAACAAATTACAACCAAGATTACTCTACCCAGCAAGGATCTCATTCAGATTTGATAGAGAAAGCAAAATCTTTACAGAGAAAAAAAAAGTTAAGGTAATTCAGCACCACCAAACCAGCTTTACAACAAATGCTAAAGGAAATCCTCTAGAGATGAAATATAGGAGAAGAAAAAGACCTACAAAACCAAACCCAAAACAATTAACTAAAGGGTAATAGGAACATACACAACAATAATTACCTTAAATATAAAAGGATTAAATGTACCAATCAAAAGACACAGACAGGGTAAATGGATACAAAAACAAGACCTTTATATATGCTGTCCACAAGAGACCCACTTCAGACCTAGGGACACATGCAGACTGAAAGTGAGAGGATAACAAAATATATTCCATGCAAATGGAAATCAAAAGAAAGCTGCAGTAGCAATACTCATATCAGACAAGTTAGACTTTAAAGTAAAGACTGTTATAAGAGACAAGGAAGGACACAACATAATGATCAAGGATCAACCCAAGAAGAAGATATAACAATTGTAAATATCTATGCGCCCAACATAGGAGTAACTCAATACATAAGGCAAATGCTAACAGCCACAAAAGGGGAAATCAACAGCAACACAATAATAGTAAGGAACTTTGACACCCCACTTACACCAATGGACAGATCATCCAAATAGAAAATAAATGTGTCTGTTGTGATCAGAAACCATACTTGCAATGATTTGAATACTACTATATTTGTTGAAATTTGTAATGGTTTATTTATGTAAACATCTCACACAATTAAAAACAATGTGTATTCTGCTTCCAAAAAGAAAAAAAGAAATGAGTTACAACCACTGGAAAATAAATGTCACTCATAATCCAAAATGAATAGTATTTTTCTCTAATTAAAAAAAGGAAAAGAAATAAACATAAGCAACAATCAATGACACATTAGATTCAGATGGACTTAATTGATATTCATAGGACATTCCATTCAAAAACTATAGAATACACTTTCTTCTCAAGTGTACATAGAACATTCTCTAGGATAGATCACATTTCAGGCCACAAATTAAGCCTTGGTAAATTTAAGAAAATTGAAATCATACCAAGCATCTTTTCTGAACACAACACTATGACACTAGATAAAAATTACAGGAAAAAAAACTGTAAAAAATATAAACACATGGAGGCTAAACAATACACTACTAAAGAATCAAGAGATCACTGAGAAAATCAAAGAAGAAATCACAAAATATCTAGAATCAAATGACAATGAAAACACAACAACCCAAACCTAATGGGATGCAGCAAAAGTCATTCTAATATTGAAGTTTATAACAATACAATCCTGCTTCAATAAACAAGAAAAATCTCAATTAAATAACCAAACATTATGCCTAAAGCAATTAGAGGAAGAAGAACAAAAGACCCCAAAGTTAGCAGAAGGAAAGAAATCTTAAAGATCCGATCAGAAATAAATGATAAAGAAATGAAGGGAACAATAGCAAAGATCAATAAAACTAGAAGCTGGTTCTTTTAGAAGATAAAGTTTTTTAAGCCCTTAACCAGACTCATCAGGAATAAAAAGGGAGAAGACACAAATCAACAGAATCATAAATGAAAAAGAAGTTACAACTGACACCACAGAAATACAAAGGATCATGAGAGACTACTACAAGCAACTATATGCCAAAAAAAGGACAACCTGGAAGAAATGGACAAATTCTTAGAATAGTACAACCTTCCAAGACTGAATCAGGAAGAAATAGAAAATATGAACAGACAAATCACAAGTAATGAAATTGAAACTGTGATTAAAAACCTTTAAACAAACAAAAGCGCAGGGACACAGAGCTTCACAGGTGAGTTCTATCAATCATTTAGAGAAAAGACAACACCTCTCCTTCATAAACTCTTCCAAAATATAGCAGAAGGATGAACACTCCCAAACTAATTCTATTAGAGCACTGATACCAAAACCAGACAAAGATATCACACACAAAAAAGAAAATTATGGACCAATATCACTGATGAGTATAGATGCAAAAATCCTCAACAAAATACCATCAAACAATTCAACAGCACATGAAAAGGATCATAAACCATGGTCAAGTGGGGTTTATCCCAAGAATGCAAAGTACTTCAATATACACAAATCAATCAATGTGATACACCATAGTAGCAAATTGAAAGATAAAAACCATATAACCATCTCAATGACAAAGAAAAAGTTTTGGCAAAATTCAACACCAGTTTATGATAAAAATTCTCCAAAAAGTGGGCACAGAAGGAAACCATCTCAACATAATAAAAGCCGTATAAGAAAAACCCACAGCCAACATAATTCTCAAAGGTAAAAAACTGAAAGCATTCCCTCTCACAACAGGAACAAAAATACCCACTCTCACCACTGTTATTCAACATAGTTTTGGAAGTTTTAGTCACAGCAATCAGAGAAGAAAATGAAATAAAAGTAATCAAAATTGGAAAAGAAGAAGTAAAAGAGTTGTGCTTTGCAGATCATGTGATATTTTACATAGAAAATCCTAAAGATGCCACCAGTAACCTATTAGAGGTAATTGATGAATTTAGTAAAGTATCAGGATACAAAGTTAATGCCCAGAAGTCTCTTGCATTCCTATACATTAACAGTAAAAATTCAGAAAGTGAAATTAAGGAAACACTCCCACTTACCCTTGAAACAAAAATAATAAAATGCCTAGAACTCAACCTACCTAAGGTGTCAAAAGACCTGTAAGCAGAAACAGTAAGGCATTGATGAAAGAAATCAAAGATGATGCAAACAGTTGGAGAGATGTACCATGTCCTTGGACTAGAAGAATCAACATTGTGAAATTGACTATACTACCCAAAGCCATCTACAGATTCAATTAAATTCCTATGAAATTACCAATGGCATTTTCCCCACAACTAGAAAAAAAGTTTACAATTGGTATGGAAATGCAAAGGACACCAAATAGCCAAAGCAATCTTGAGAAGGAAAAACAGAGCTAAAGGAGTCAGGCTCCCTGACTTCAAACAATACTACAAGGCTACATTGATCACAAGACAGTATGGTACCAGCAAAAAAACAGAAATATACATCAATGGAAGAGGATAGAGAGCCCAGATATAAACCCATACACATGTGGTCACCTTATCTTTGACAAAGGAGGCAAGAATATACAATGGAGAAAAGACAGCCTCTTCAATAAGTGGTGCCCAGAAAATTTGACAGATACATGTAAAAAAATGAAATTAGAACATTTTCTAACACCATATACACAAATATACTCAAAATGAATTAAAGATCTAAATGTAAGGCCAGACACTATAAAACTCTTAGAGGAAAACAAAGGCAGAACACTCTATGAAATAAATCATAGCAAGATCCTTTTTGACCCACCTCCTAGAGTAATGAAAACAAAATCCAAAATAAAAAAGTGGGACCTACTGAAACTTAAAAGCTTTTGCACAGCAAAAGAAACTGTAAACCAGACAAGAAAACAACCCTCAGAATGGGAGAAAATATTTGCCAATGAAGAACCTGACAAAGGATTAATGTCCAAAATGCATAATCAGCTTATGCAGCTCAATATTAAAAGAAAGAAACAACCCAATCGATAAGTGGGCAGAAGACCTAAATAGACATTTCTCCATGGAAGACATACAGATTGCCAACAAACATATGAAAGGATGCTCAATCTCACTAATAGTTAGAGAAATGGAAATCAAAATCCCAATGAGATATCACCTCACACAAGTCAGAATGTCCATCACCAAAAACTCTAGAAATAATAAGTGCTGGAGAGGGTTTGGAGAAAAGGGGAAACCCTCCTGCACTATCAGTGGGAATGTAGATTGATACAGCCACTGTGGAGAACAGTATCGAGATTCCTTAAAGAAAAAAAAAACTAAAGATAGAACTCCCATATGACCCAGCAATCCAACTACTGGGCCTATACTCTGAGAAAACCAGAGTACATGTACCACAGTGTTCATTGAGGCATTGTTTACAACAGCCAGGACATGGAAACAACCTAAATGTTCATCAGCAGAGAAATGGGTAAAGATGTGGCACATATATACAATGGAATATTACTCAGCCATTAAAAGAAACAGAATTGAGTTGTTTGCAGTAATGTGGGTGGACCTAGACTCTGTCATACAGAATGAAGTAAGTCAGAATGAGGAAAATAAATATTGTATGCTAATGCATATACACAAAATCAAAAAAAATAAAAAAAACTGTGCTGTTGAGCCTAGTGGCAGGGCAAGGATAAAGATGCAGACATAGAGATTGGACTTGAGAACATGGGGGGAAGAGGAAACTGGGACTAAGTGAGAGAGTAGCATTGATATATACATATATATTATTGATATATAGTATATATATATATATATATATATATATACTATGAAATATAAAATAGAAGGCTAGTTGGAAGCTGATGTATAGCACAGGGAGATTAACTCTATGCTTGGTGATAACCTAGAGGGGTGGGATAGGGAGGATGGGAGGAAGGCTCAAGGGTGTGGGGATATTGCGGTATATGTATAAATACAGCTGATTCACTTTGTTGTACAGCAGAAACTGGCACAACATTGTAAAGCAATTATACTTCAATAAAGATCTGAAAAAAAAACTATTGTGCTTATTATATAAGGAGCAAAGTGTCAGAAAATAAAATTAATAAATCAACTCCATTTACAATAGAATAAAAGGGAAGTATATTCTTTGAAAAAATATAATCAAAGAATTCTAAAAATTATACTATGAAATGCAAAAGATTTTTGAGAGAAAGTAATGAAGATATAAGAATGGAGAAACATTCCATGCTTATGGATCAGAAAACATAATACTGTTAAAATCCTCCCCAAATTGATCTAAAGTCTCAACATATTGCCTACTAAAATCTCAGTTAGCTTTTATCAGAAGTTGAAAAGTTGATCCTGTAAATTCATAGGGAAATTCATATTGAAATTCATTCAATATTCAAGGGATTCAAAACAAATGATCTTAAAGATTAGAAATAATTTGGGGGACTTTCATGCTCCAATTTTAAAACTTACTACAAAGCTACATTAATGATGACAATATGGTAATGGCACAAGTTTACATTTAGATTGATGGAAGAGAATTGGCAGTCCATAAGCAAACCCTAATATTTACAATTTTAACAAGTGTATCAAGATAATTTAATAAGAAAGAATAATCTTTTCACCCCAAAATTCTAAAACAACAGGCAATTCATATGCCAAATAAAAGAAAAAATGAAGTTGAACTCCTTCCTCACAGCATACACACACCTTACATCAAAATGGGTCCTATTCCAAGATTCTTAGAAGAAGATATAGGAGTGAATCTTTGTGACACTGTGTTAGGCAAACCTTTCTTAGATATGAGAGTCAAAGCACAGGGAGGAAAAAAATTGGATTTCACCATAATTAAAATCTTCTGTGCTTCAAAGGATACCATTAAGGAGGTGAAAAGATAAATCATAGTACTGAACAAAATATTTGTAAATCACATATCTGATAAAGGTCTTCTCTCCAGAATATGCAAATAACCCCTATAACACTATAATAAAACAACAAATATCCAAATTGTAAAATGGGCAAAATGTCTGAATAGATATTTCTCCAAAGAATTTATAAAACTGGTCAATTAAACACATGAAAAAATTCTAAACATCATTATTCTTTAAGGAAAGTACATCTAAATTACAATAAGATACCACTTCACACACACAAATATGACTATAACAATACAAATGTTAAGAATGGATAACGACAAATGTTGGTAAGGATGTGAAATAATTAGAAACTTCTTATGTTGCTGGTGGCAATATAAATGGTGCAATCACTGTGGAAAGTAGTATGGCAGTTCCCTGCACAATTTAAATAAAAATTTACTATATGATCCAGAAATTATGCTCCTGGGTATAAAACCAAGAAAATTGGACACCTAGGTACACACTGACACTTTTATATAAATATTCAAATGCACTATGTACAATATTCAAAAAGTAGAAACAACACAAATGTCCATCAACTAATGAATACATAAATAAAATGGCTTACATTTGTATAATGGAATATAATTTAATCATAAAAAGGAATAAAATACTGATATATACTAAAACATGGAGGAATCTTGAAAATATTATGCTAAGGAAAATAAATCAGTCACAACCAACCATATATTGTATGAGTCCATTTATATGAAATATCCAGAATAGGTCAATCTGTAAAGACAGGAAGTAGACTAGTAGTCGCTAAGGCTAGGGGAAAACTTTGGAGGAAATAGCAAATGATTGCAAATGGTTATGGGTTTTCTTTTTTGGTGATAGGAAACATTCTAATATTGATTATGTTGTTGCACAACTCTGTGAATATACCAAAATCTATTGAACTGTATATTTTAACTGTGTGAATCATGTGGTATGTGTATTGTTTCTGAACAAAATTATTAGCAAAGAAAACTAATAAAGATTTTGGTATGTGGAAGTGGGATACTGTTCTAATAACTACCTAAAAATGTAAAAGTGGTTGAGAAATTAGGTAATGGGAAGAGCTTGGAAGAATTGGAAAGAGCCTGATAGAAGAAATTATAGATTGCCTTGAAAAAAAGTGTTAATAAAAATATGAATGTCAATGACTCTGTTAGTGAGGTCTCAGGCAGAAAAATGAAAGAAAAGCGGTCTGTCTTATGTTATTAGAGACAGTTAGGGCAGTTGTGCCCTACAATTACATGGAAAGAAGAACTTTTATGTGATGAATTTGAATATTTAGCTGAGAAATTTTCCTTGCAAAATGTTGAAACAGTGGCTTACTTTATTCATGTGCCTTGTAGCAAAATGTGAGAAGAGAGATGTAAACTTAAGGAATAGCTGTTAAATAAAAGGTTTTTGCAAATTGGAAAATCATCAGTCTATTCTGATTGTAAAAGATTCTAAAATTAAGAGATACACTGTCACGAAAGGGTGCTTTAGAGAAAAGGCTGAGGGTGTGGCTCTATAACATTTGCTTAATTCCTTAGAAAGAGCAAATTTCAGAATATTTAGTTACAAAGTCTCTTTGAAGAGATGAAGTGCATGACTCAAAGATTCTCCCCAATCAAACTAGAAAGTATGTAAAAATCACACAGTTATCTTAGCTATACCTGCAAAAGTGAAAGCGAGAGAGAGAAAGAGTGAGAAAGAGAATGAATGGACTACCTTGGAAAAAAAATGTAGACAAATGCCCTGTCTAGGTGAGTGAATCCCTGTGAGACCTACAAGTTTCATGAAAATATTATATCTTCAGAAACACTTCCAGCTTAGAAGGAAAGTGAGAATGTAAGAGAAATGAAGGCTATTACACCTCCCAAATTTTATTGCAAGGGAAGCAGTTGATAAAACTATTCAGTTGTAACATGTGATACATTTCATAAAATAGAAAGGGTGACTGAGAAGGTGGAAATACTAGCCTAGATAAGAGAGCTGCAAGCCCAGAGAAAGGAGTGAAAAACACAAAGGATTTTTTCCAGACTTTGAAGCCTAAATGATTTTGCCTGAGTGGACTTCAAAATTGCTTTTTTCAGGTGACTTATTTCTTCCATTTCTCACCTTTGTAACAAGACTGTTTATAACTCTTATCTTATGCTTTTCCTAGCATTGTATTTTGGGAGCAGACAACATCTTTCCTTAGTTTATGGGTTCAAGAGGGAAAGGAATTGTGCTCTTAGGTGTATTATATACAGTATATTGCCAATACCTAATTTTTATCATTTAGATGGCAATGTTTAGAATTTTGAGCTAATAAGATTAGGGTGAGATTTTGGATGTTGGGTTAACACTATAAAGAGATGAAACGCTTGTAGGCCTCAAAATGTGGTGAATGTATTTTGCATGTGGGAATGCATATTAAGGACAAAGGATGCACTATGGTATATAGAAAAATGACCACCAAGTTATTCACTTCCTATCCCAACAACCTATGAACTGCTGCTTTACTTAGCAAAAACACATTTGTTGATGTGATTAAAATTTAAGACTTTGAAATTAAGTAATTATCTTGAATTATTTGAGTGGTCCCAATTTAATCATATGAATCTGTAAGAGTGGAAATATTACCTTTTGTTTTCAATTTGATAAGATTTTTTTACTGAAATTACTTACATATGTTATAATTATACAATTCCATGGGTTGTTTTTAACCTATATTTTTGACTGAAAAGAATGTATAATGTGAGAGTTAAGTTCTTTTGGGGGAAAAATGAGGCTATAGCATGGGAGATGGTATTTCAGATAGCTCTCAGAAACTTATCCAAAAAATGTATGGGGGAAGGTCAGTGTATATGTGATTTTGGTGAAGGAAGAGTACATGCAATCAAGCACATAATTTTTGCAGAAGGTTACTGCTAGTCTTGTGAAGGTTACTGCTAGTAATGGGGAGCAGACATCACCATGAAGGATTTTAGTGCTTTTATAAACATGAGGACATACAAGAATTTAATTCATAAAATCTTTCCCTGAAAATATCTAACTATCTAAAGCCCCATTCTGCCAGTTTTTTCCCAGAGTGCAAAGTGCCTTATTCCAGATCTCCATGCTGAACTCCTTGCAGGGGTGTTGAAGGTCAGAGGCTGCAACAGCTCATTAATTAATCATTGTAGAGGTAGATAGCAAGTGTCAATTTGTAGTTGGCAAGGCCCACCCATGGCCATAAATTTGGCCATGGTTTGGGAGGCATTTACAACCATTTTGTACCATGATGCTAGGAATGCTCTTTCACAGTTCTGGCAAAGATTTTGTTGATAGGCCACTCAATGTGCTATTACTAGACTAGGCCTTACTAACAGTAACCAAAAGTCTCTAGACCACTTTTATAACTTGTCTGTTATGGTCCAGGAAAAATTCCCTCTTGTTGTATCTTCCCAAATCTAGAGTTACATGATTACAATCATTGATCTCATAAGAAACTGTATATTTTTGTTGGAGGCCCAGTCACACATTTGGTAATGCAAGAAACAACAATCTTAATGCAGTCCCACAGTATGTCACATTTTGTATTCAGTTTTACACTTAACATGATGCTTCTGAGATTCATCATATCGTTGCACGTTAGCAGTTTGCTCTTTATTGCTGAGTATTCATCCTATGAGCTTACTGTATGTTGCATATTAATTCATCTGTTAATGGAAATGTTTGTGTTATTTTCAGGTATTGGCTATTGTGAATAAAATGTCTAAAACGTTTTCAAAAGTAATTTTATATTCCGACAGCATATATGAGCGTTCTAGTTGTTCCCATCCTTGCTGACATTTGCTATTGTTGGCCTTTTAAATGTTAGCCCTAGTGGGTGTATAATGGCATCTCATTGTTGCTTAAATCTACATTTCTCCTATGACTAAAATGATGAGGATCCTTTGATGTATTTATTGGCTATACATATATCTTCTTCTATGAAGTGTGTCCAAATCTTTTACTGACTTTTAAAATTGAGCTGTCTTATTATTGACATTGAGTTCTTTTGATATTTTAGATACAACTAACTTGTCAGATACAAATTACAAATATCTTCTCCCATTCTGTGACTTTTTTTTGTTTGTTTATCTGATCATTTGTATAATGTCATTGTTATGGGTTATTTTACCAAGATTAGGAGGATTTGCCTCTTTGAAAGAAATGTGAGATGATGAAATTATATCAGAATGTGAACTTCTACCTTCACTTCTGGAAGGTTCACCTGATCTGAGGATTCCACTTAATGAATTGACATGTTGTGTTAAGTCAAAACTAGAGAACAGTGACAATGACAGTAAAATATAACAGTATATATATATATATATATATATATATATATATATATATATATATCTTTCACTGTTACAAAAAAACAATCTTGTAAATCAAGCAAAATGCAAATAATGTAGCTACTATTATTATTAAAGTCATATGTAAGAATTAAGCCAAGAACTTCCATTAGGGGCATCCCAGTATAACCTCAGGTCATCTGACTTAGACTATTCTCTGCCAATTCTTATCTTTCAAGGAAATTACATATTGGCATTGTCCATAGGCTCCCAGTCCAATTTTCTAGTGTTACTAGGCTGCTTATTCTTAGTATAATTGTTCCCAACATAAAAGGGGGGTGGGGCTTAAAATTTAAATGACCATAGCCTTGTGTAAACCACATAAATCTATCCCATAACTGTGGGAGATTTGCTGCTCATAAACGAGAGGTTACAGTTTTTGATTGAGAGTGAGCTCATTGTTCTGAATGAGCTTGAATGTCTCTAAAAGAAAGTTTATATTTATGGTCAGGGTCAGAGAAGGTATTATTAATTGTCCAGGTGAGAGGATCCCACCTAGTAGTATCAATAGTGGCCTGAACAGGACTATAATTTATTTCCTTTAAATAAATTTCCTAAGGGCCATCCAATTAGAGCCTTGGAGTGGAGAAATCCACCAAGGTAATCCAGAAGTATTAGATGCAGGTAATTGTTCACAAACCCAAGAGTTTTATTGATTTTTAAAACTAGCATAGGATCACACCCATGATAGAAAAAATATTTGGTTTATATGGAATGGTCCAAGAAGTCAAGAAATGATCATACAAGTCATGTCCAGGATCTTGGGACAGCTGTCTACTTCTGATATTGTCATCTTCTCACCCTGGTGTGATTGTAGTTTTTCCTCTGTTTATGCCTTGCTTTAAGGTGAGTTTGAGGTCAGCCATCATCTCTATAGGCCAGACAAATGCAGGTGCCCTTTGTACATGGAAATTAATCCAAGAGTCAATTCCCTTCACTTTCACTGTGCTTGAGCTAGTTAAGAGTACCTGATAAGGGTCCTTCCATCTAGGTTGAGGATAGTCCTTTAAATTATGTCTTTCCCAGTATGCATAATCCCCTAGTTGCAGGTTGTGGGTATCTGATCATCATTTAAAGAAAGATTATTGGACTTCCTAGGTGGTGCAGTGGTAAATAATCTGCCTGCCAATGCAGGGGACACACGTTCAAGCCCTGCTTTGGGAAGATTCCACATGCCATGGAACAACTAAGCCTGTGCACCACAACTATTGAGCCTGTGCTCTAAAGCCCATGAGCCACAACTATTGAGCCCATGTGCTACAACTATTGAAGCCCATGCACCTAGGGCCTGTGCTCCACAAGAGAAGCCACTAAAATGAGGAGACTGCACACCACAATGAAGAGTAGTCCCTGCTTGCAGCAACTAGAGAAAGCCTGTATGCAGCAATGAAGACCCAACACAGCCAATAAATTAAATAAATAAATAAATAAATTTATAAAAAATAATAAAGATAGATTACTGAGATACTCTTCAGTAACAAACTTAGAGTGCCCTTTTAATTCTTCAATTAAATCTTACATTAATATAACATAAAAGTGTTGTGATCGAGATGCTGGAGGAGTAGGACATGAAGCTCACCTTCTCCCAGAAAAACATTAAAAATTAATCTGCAAGTGGAATGACTCATGTAGAACAGTTACTGAACACCGAAAGAAGACCTCAGACTTCCAAAAAGACAAGAAAACTTCCACATAACTTGGTAGAACAAAAGGAAAAAAAGAAAAAGAAGGGATCAGGATGGGGCCTGAGCCCCAAGGAGGGAGCTGTGAATGAGGAAAGGTTCTTGTACCTGGGGAAGTCCCATCACTGGTGAGGATATCAGACTTGATGGAGGAGGAGCTTCAGAGCCTAGGAATGCAGTTAAGTAACTGGTTCATCGCAGACAAGTCAGAGAGAAACAATCACAGAAAGTCAGCACCTCTGTCCTTCACTCCCAAGCCTGAGGCACTCAGGTGGGGGCTAGGTGCTAAAGCTCAGGCTTCAGAGGTCATACCTAAGGAAAAGACTGGGATTGGCTCTATGGAAACAGCCTGAAGGGGCTATACTGTAACAGCTGAGGTTGTACTCAGAAGAAGTCTGGGCCTGCCAGAGAGGCAAGGTGTCATTTACTCAGGAGCACACAAGGAGAGGGGTGAGATGACCATAATAGGTTATTTCCCTGTGAGCTCTCCCAGGCAATAGACCATTGCCTACAGGAGCTGTAGGGATGAGTGCAAGTCTCATGGGCTCCAGAGGCAAGCACTGCCCAAGGCTAAGAGGCCTATGAACAGATGACAGGCCTTGCCTCCACTGTTCTGGGAGGGCACATAGAGGAACATTCCATATGAAATCCCTCAGCAGGCACCAGGCTCTGCCCCTGTTGTCCCAAGAAGGAGTGAAGAGCCACCTGTAGAAGACCCTCAAGCAAGTCCCAGGCCCTGCTCTGACTGTTTCAGGAGTGCACAAGATCCACTGTGCCTGTACACCAATTATCAAGGGGAAAATTGCCAACACACACTGAGGAAAGAGGCAGTAAGCATTCAAACTAAAAGAAGCCCCTTGATTGCCGAAAAGAGTGGAGTAGAAGGACTTGAGCTCATTTCCTCTCATGAAAACACCAAAATCACAACTAACTCCTGAACAACCATTGATTAAAAGGACTGGAACCTATCAAGAAATATAGTTTACATTCAAAGACAAAGAAGAAGCCACAATGAGATGGCAGGAGGGGCTCTTTCATGATATAATCAAATCCCTTACCTGCCAGGTGGATGACCAAAAAACTGGAAAAGAAATTATATTTCAGAGGTTCTCCCACAAGAGTGAGAGTCCCGAGTCCCACATCAGGCTTCCCAGCCTGAGGGTCTGGCATCAGGAGGAGAAGTCACCAAAGCATTTGGCTTTGAAGGCCAGTGGAGCTTGAGTGCAGGAGCTCAATGGGACTGGGATAAACAGAGACTCCATTACTGGAGGGCACACACAAGGTATCACTTACATTGGGACCCAGAATAAAGCAATAACACATAGGAGCTGGGGCTGGACCTACCTATGAGTCTTGTAGGGTTATCTGGGGAGGTGGGCATCAGCTATGGCTCACTGAGGGGACAAGGACTTTGGTGGAAGGGGCCTCAGAGAATATTGATCAGCATGAGCTCCCCAGAGGTTGCCATTCTGGCATCAAGACCTGTTCCAATCCAATAGACTACCTGTTCCAGTGCAGGAATGTCTCAGGCCAAACAACCACCAATATAGGAACACAGCTCCACACCTCAGCGGACAGGATGCCTAAAGCCATGCTAAGCTCATAGCCACCTTAAACATCTTTGACACAGACCTGACCACCAAACAGACAAGACCCAGTTCCACCCACCAGTGGGCAGGCAACCATCCCTCCCACCAAGAAGCCTCAGGGCCAACTTCACTCAACAGAGAGCAGACACAGGAAGGAAGAGGAGCTACAATCTTCCTGCCAGCAGAAAAGAGTCGACAGACACAGAAAGTTAGGGAAAATCACATGACAGAAATATATATTTCAGATATAGGAACAAGATAAAAACCCACAAGAACAACTAAATGGAGAGGATATAGGCAACCTACCTGAAAAAGAATATACAGTAATGATAGTAAAGATGATCCAAGATCTTGGAAAAAGCATGGAGGGACAGAGAAGTTACAAGAAATGTTTAAAAAGGAGGTATAAGATTTAAAGAACAAACAAACAAAGATGGACAATATCATAACTGTAATGAGAAATACAGTAGAAGGAATAATTAGGAGAATAACTGAGGCAGAAGAATGAATAAGTAACCTGGAAGACAGAATGGTGAAAATCACTGCCATGGAACAGAAAAAAGAAAAAAAAAAAAAGAAAAAGAAACGAGGACAGTATCAGAGACCTCTGGAACAACATTAAATGCTACAAAATTTTCATTATAGGGGTTTCAAAAAGATAACAAAGAGAGAGAGAATATTTGAAGAGATTACAGATGAAAACTTCTTTAACATGAAAAAGGAAACATTCAACTCCATGAAGCACAGAAAGTCCAATACAACTTAAACACAAGGAGGAACACACCAAGACATATGTAAATCAAACAGAAAAAAAAAAGTTAAAGACAAAGAAAAGATATTAAAAGCATCAGGGAAAAGCTACAAATAGCATACAGGGGAACCTCCATAAGCTTATGAGTTTATTTTTCAGTATAAACTCTGCAGGCCAGAAGTGAGTGGCATGATATATTTAAAGTGATGGGGGAGTTAAGATGGCGGTGAAGTAGAAGGATATGGAGTTTGTTTCTCTCCACAGATGCATCAGGAATACATCTACAGGTGCAGTATTTGTCACAGAAAACTGGCTGAACACCAATGGAAGACCTTGGACACTGGGAAGGACTATAAAGACCCCTGCATAATGGGGTAGGGCCAAAAAAAAAAGAGAAAGAAGAGGAGAGGAAATTGGATGGGACCTGCACATTGGGGCAGGGTAGCTGAAGCAGAGGAAAGATTCCTGAATTAAGGGAAAACCCCTATCTGAAAAGGAACCCCACGATCTGATGGGGATTTCAATTTGGGACAGAAGGGAGGTACTAGGGGCTGTCACAAAGGGGTGGAGCAGCTGACCTATGGCAGTTGGGAAAGAGTGAGAAATACATAAATGGTCCATATCATGACCATGTGTGCCCCATACTGAGACGTGTGTTCATAGGTGTGCAAGGGGGATGGGAGCTGGAGCATGGGGATGGGAGCTGGAGCATGGGGATGGGAGAAGAGGTCTAGGGTGAGAACTGCTTTTGGCTGTGGGGAGAAAGACTAAGGGGATGGGAGGGAAGAAATCCACAGCAGGGAATGCCTACCAGGGAAGAATGGGCTGCCATGGAAGCAGGGCGATATTGCTGAGTCACATGAAGGGAGAGGAGCCACTATTGGAGCCTCTCTTAGTGTCTGCTGATGAACAATAAATGAAGCCCTATTCTGGGCTGGCTGTCACCCTCCAGTCAATGAGTAATAGAAAAATCCCCCTCAAGGGTTGGCCCTAGAGTGCCTGCTGCTGAATGCCAGAAAATAAGTGGCCAGAGCTGGCCCTCACTAGGGCCATATCTCTTACACCCATGGCCATCAGGTTTCCTGTGCATTTGATGCTTCAGCCAGGGCTCCTGCAATTCAAGGAGGATGCCATTGCTGAGTCACCTGCAGGTGGAGAAATCACTATAATAGCCTCTCTCTCCTCCACACACCAGTACCTGTAGATACACAATAAAGGAAGTCCTCTCCAGGGCTGGCTGTCCCACATCTATCACTAATTAATACAAAAAGCCCCCTGAGGGCTGGCGTTCTTTCACCTTACACTGGGTGCCAGAAAACGCCCTCACTAGGGCCATAGCTCTTGTGCCCATGGCCACCAGCTTCCCTGAGCATTTGGCACTCTCAGGGCCCCCACAATCCAAGCAGTCATACCACCTATGTGCCCTGCCCTCACTGAGGCAGACCCAAGAGCTCCAAGGCAGCCTCATGACCAGTTTTCTATGGGTGCACCACACATAGAGGTGGGGATAAAACCAAAGCTGAATGTGAGGGACGGGAGAGATAAGGAAGAGGATTGAAAGTTTTTTCCATCAGCCATACAAATTTCAGATTAAATTCCTGTGATCAAAATGTGGACCCTGTGTCTTTGGAATATCTGAGTAGAAAATGAGTGTTCCTACAAATAAAAAGGTCTAGCTCTGGAAGCTGTGGACCTTGGGGCAAACACACTCAGGAATTGGGCCAGATAAGAATCTAAGGTCCAGAGTCCACCCAGAGGCAGAGGATGACCTCTTGGGGAGACAGAGGTGGCCCGTGGCTCAAGGCATATACAAGGACACTTACAGATGAGACCCCAAGGAAACATAATTATTTTTATTAATTCCATTGTTTTGATTCCTTCTGTTTTTTGTTCTGGATTTTGTTGTTTTTCTTGTTGTTTTTTTTTTAATTTGTTTTCGTGTTTTTTTGGTTTCATTATTGTTTTTTTTTTAATTTGGTCACATGGGATCTTCATGTTATATAACATATTTTTTAATTTTTTTATATATTTATATTTCTACTTTGCTTTTCTGCTGTGTTGTGTTCTTTCCCCTTATCATTTTTTCTTCTTTTTCTTTAACATAATTTTAGTTTTCTAATTTCTTTTTATATTTCCATTTCTTCTTTGCTTTTATGTTGTTCTGTGTTTTATCTCATTTTATTTTATTTTTAATCATTTTTATCAATTTGTCTTGTTTCCTTGCTTTATTCTTCAGTTGACACAATGCTTTGGGTTTTGTTTTAGGTTCTGTGTTTTTCTTAGTTCTAATTCTAATTGTTTGATTTTGTTCTGGGGTTCTTTAGTTTATCTGTTTCTTCTCTTGCTCTTTGTTATATTTGGTCCTGTTTTTGTTTCTTTTATGTGTGTGTTTCCTTATTTTGATTTTTTGTTTGTTTAATTTTGTTTTCACAATTTCTCTGGGGTTTTCCTTGTCTTTTTTTGTTTGTTTTCTTCTCATTTCTTTTTTTAATTGTTTTTTTATATTTTCATTTCAACGTTACTATTCTGTTCTTCTGTCTTCTTTCCCCCCTTTTTTTTAAATCATTTTTGTCAGTTGATTTTGTTTCTTAGCATCAGTCTTTAGTTGGCACTCAGCTTTGGTTTTGTTTTTATGGTTTTGTGTTTTTGTTGGTTTTCCTTTGAGTTGCCTGATTTCGTTCTGGGGTTCTTTTGTCTGTTCTATTGCTTTATGATATATTTGGTTCCATTTTTGATTCATGAGTGTACATCTTTCCTTGTTTCAGTTTTTGTTTGTTTGACCTAATTTCTTACAATTAGTCTGGGGCTTAGTCTTTTCTTTTAATGCCTTTTATTGCTGGGATTAGTGACTTGTGGAGCCTTGATTCCTTGACCAGAGGACAGGACTGAGGCACTGGGGTGGGAGCACTGAGTCCAGGACACTGGACCACTAGAGAATTCTGGGGCACAGGAGACTAATCGCTGAGAGCTCTCATGGAGGCCTTCTATCAGAGACCAATACTTGGCTCCTCCCAAATGCCTGTACCTTCCAGTGCTGGATGCCTCACATCAAACAACATACAAGACAGGAACACAAGCCCACCCATCAGCACACAGAGTACCTAAAGTTATATTAAACTCACAGTCACCCTAAAACACACCACCTGACATGGCCTTGCTCACCAGAGGGAAAAGACTCAGATCCACCCATTAGAATGCAGGAAAAATTCCCTCCCATCAGGATGCCTATTCAAGACACTGAATAGCCCCCACCACTGGGGGCAGAGAATAGAAACAAAAAGGACTAAAACCTGTCAGCCTAGGGGAGACATCAAATATTATAAATTAGACAAAATGAAAAAACAGAGAATCATCTTGCAGACAAAGGAGCAAGATAAAATCCACAAGGCCAAATAAATGAGGAAGAAATAGGAAAATTGTTTAAAAAAGAATTCAGAGTAATGATAATGAAGATGATACAAAATTGCATAAACTGAAGAGAAAAAATGAAAGAAACATTAAACAAGCACCTGAAATAACTAAAGACCACACAAACGGTAAAGCACAACACAATAACTGCAATCAAAAATGTTCTAGATGGAATCAATAGCACAACAACTGCGGCAGAAGAATAAGTGAGTTGTATGATAGAATGGTGGAAATAATTGCCACGGAGCAGAATAAAGAAAAAATAATGAAAAGGATGGAAGACAGTCTCTGAGAAATCAGGGACAGCATTAAGTGCACAAGCATCTGAATTATAGGAGTCCCAGAAGAAGAACAAAAAGAAAGGGTCTGAGAGAATATTTGAAGAGATAATATTTGAAAATTTCCCCAACATGGGAAAGGAAATAGTAAATCCAGTCCAAGAAGTACAGAGAGTCTCAAAGAGAATAAACCCAAGGAGAAACATGTCGAGACAGAGATTAACCTAACAAACAAAAATTGAACACAAAGAAAAAATATTAAAAGCAGCAAGGGAAGAGCAACAAATACCATACAAGGGAATCTCCATAAGGTTAACAGCTGATCTTTCTGCAGAAACTGTGCAGTCAGAAGGGAGTAGCAAGATATACTTAGAGTGATGAAAGGGAAAAACCTACCAAGAATACTCTACCCAGCAAGGATCTTATTCAGGTTTTCTGGAGAAATCAAAAACTTTACAGACAAGTAAAAGTTAAGGGAATTCAGCACCACCAAACCAGCTGTAAAACAATTGCTAAAGGAACTTCTCTAGGCAGGAGACACAAGAGAAGGAAAAGTCCTACAAAAACAAACCAAAAACAACTAAGAAAATGGTAATAGGAATATACATATCAATAATTACTTTAAATGTAAACGTATTAAATGTCCCAACCAAAAGACACAGATTGGCTGAATGAATACAAAAACAAGACCCTTACATACACTGTGTACAAAAGATCCACTTCAGACCTAGGGACACATATATACTGAAAGTGAGGTGATGGAAAAATAAATTCCATGCAAATGGACGTCAAGAGAAACCTGGAGTATCAATATGTATATCATACAAATTAGACTTTAAAGTAAAGACTATTACAAGAGGCAAGGAAGGATGCTACATAATGATTAAGGGATCAATCCAAGAAGAACATATAACAATTGTTAATATCTATGCACCCAACATAGGAAGACCTCACTACATAAGGCAAATGCTAACAGCCACAAAATGGGAAACAGACAGTAGCAAAATAGTAGTAGAAGTCTTTAATACCCCACTTACACCAATGGACAGATCATCCATACAGAAAATAAATTAGAAAACAAAAGCTTTAAATGACACAATAGACCAGATGGAATTAATTGTTATTTACAGGACATTCTGACAACAACAACAAAAAACAGAATACACTTTCTTTGCAAATGCACACAGAACATTTCCCAGGATAGATTGCATCCTGGGTCACAGATCAAGACTCAGTAAATTTAAGAAAATTGAAATCATACCAAGCATATTTTCCAACCACAACACCCTGAGACTAGATGTTAATTACAGGAAAAGAAAATGTAAAAATTACAAACACATTGAGGCTGAACAATATGCTACTAAACAGCAAAGAGATCATTGAAAAAAATCAAAGAGGAAATCCAAAAATACCTAGAAACAAATGACAATAAATACACGACAATGCAGAACTTATGGCATGCAGCCAAAGCAGTTTTAAGAGGGAAGTTTTTAGGAATACAATTCTATCTCAGGAAACAAGAAAAATCTCAAATAAACGACCTAACCTTACATCAAAAAGTATTAGAGAAAGAAGAACAAAAAACCCCAAAGTTATCAGAAGGAAAGAAATCATAAAGATCAGATCAGAAATAAACAAAAAAGAAATGAAGAAATAAATAGCAAAGGTCAATAAAACAAAACAAAACAAAACAAAAAGTTCCTTGAGAAGCTAAAAAAAATTGATAAACCATTAGCCAGACTCATCAGGAAAAAAGATGCAACTCAACAGAATTATGAAAAAGGAGAAGCAACTGACACCCTAGAAATAAAAAGGATCATGAGAGACTATTACAAACAACTATATGCCAACAAATTGGACAATCTGGAAGAAATGGACAAATTCTTAGAAAAGTGCAACATTCCAAGACTGAACCAGGAAGAAATAGAAAATATGAACAGACCAATCACAAGCACTGAATTTGAAACTGGGAATAAAAATGCTCCAACAAACAAAAGACCAGAGCCAGATGGATTCACAGGAGAATTCTGTCAAACATTTAGAGAAGAACTAACACCTATCCTTCTCAAACTCTTCTAAAATATAGTGGAAGGAGGAACACTCCCAAACTCATTCTATGAGGGCACCATCACACTGACACCAAAACCAGGCAATCATTTCACAAAAAAAGAAAATTACAGGCCAATATCATGGAGGAACATAGATGTAAATGTAATCAACAAAATACTGTCAAACATAATCCAAAAGCATATTAAAAGGATCATACAACATGATCAAGTGGGGTTTATCCCAAAAATACAAGAAGTCTACAATATATACAAATCATACAAGATTATACACCATATTAACAAACTGAAGGATAAAAACCATATGATCATCTCAATAGATGCAGGAAAAGCTTTTGACAAAGTTCAACACCTATTTATGATAAAAACTCTCCAGAAAATGGATATAGAAGGAAACTAACTCAACATAATAAAAGTCATATATGACAAAGCTACAGCCAACATCATTCTCAATAGTGAAAAAATGAAAACATTCTCTCTAAGAACAGAAACAAGACAAGGGCGCCCACTTTCACCATTCTTATTCAACATAGTTTTGGAAGTCTTATTCACAGGAATCAGAGAAGAAAAATAATAAACAGAATCCAAATGGGAAAAGAAAAAGTAAAATTGTCACTCCTTGCAGATGACATAACATTATACGTAGAAAATCCTAAAGATAACAGAAGAGTATTTGAGCTCATCGATGAATTTAGTAAAGTAGCAGGATACATAATTAATGCACAGAAATCTATTGTAATTCTATACTCTAACAATGAAAAATCAGAAAGAAAAATTAAGGAAACATTCCCATTTATCATTGGGACAAAAAAAAAATACCTAGGCATAAACCTAACTTATGAGGCAAAAGATCTGTATATAAGAAAGTATAAGACACAGATGAAATAAATTAAACATGACACAAACAGATGGAGAGATATACAATGTTTTTGAATTGGAAGAATCAACATTGTGAAAATTACTATACTACTCAAAGCACTCTACAGATTCCATGCAATCCCTATCAAAGTGCCAATTGGATTTTTCACAGAACTAGAACAAGAAAATTTACAGTTTACATGGAAATGCAAAGGACCCTGAATAGCCAAAGCAATCTAGAGAAGGAAGGATGGAACTGATGGAATCAGGCTCCCTGACCTCAGACTATACTACAAGACTACAGTGATCAAGACAGTATGGTACTGGCACGAAAAAAGAGCTATAGATCAATAGAACAAAATAGAGAGCCCAGAGGTAAATCCACACACATATGGTCACCTTATCTTTGACAAAAGAGGCAAGAATATACAATGGAAATAAGAAAGCCTCTTCAATAAGTGGTGCTGGGAAAATTGGACAGCTATATGTAAAAAAAAGGAAATTAGAACACTTTCCTAACACCATACACATAATAAACTCAAAATGGATTAAAGAGTTAAATGTAAGGCCAGACAATATAAAACTCCTAGAGGAAAACAGGCAGAATACTCTATGACCTAAATCAAAATGAGATCTTTTTTAACCTACCTCCCACAATAATGAAAATAAAAACAAAAATAAGCAAATGGGATTTAACAAAACTTAAAAGCTTTTACACAGCAAAAGAAACCATAAACCAGACAAGAAAACAACCCTCAGAATGGGAGAAAATATTTGCCAATGAAGCAACTGACAAAGGATTAATCTCCAAAATACATAAGCAGCTTATGCAGCTCAATATCAAAAAAAAAAAAATACAAACAAACAACCCAATTGATAAGTGGGCAGAAGAACTAAATAGGCGTTTCTGCAAAGAAGACCTACAGATGGCTATCAAGCACATGAAAAGATATTCAACACCACTAATCATTAGAGAAATGCAAATCAAAGCCACTATGTTGTGTCACCTTACAGCAGTCAGGATGGCCATCATCAAAAAAATCTAGAAATAATAAATGTTGTAGCGGGTGTGAAGAAAAGGAAACCCTACTGCACTGTTTTGGGGAATGTAGATTGATACAGCCACTATGGAGAACACTATGGATTTTTCTTAAAAGACTAAAAATAGAGCTACTATGTGCCACTATTGAGCATATATCTTTTTAAATTAATTAATTAATTTATTTATGTTTTTAATTGGCTGTGTTGTGTCTTTTTTGCTCTGCGTGGGCTTCCTTTGGTTGCAGTGAGTGGGGGCTACTCTTCATTGTGGTGTGTGGGCTTCTCATTGCTGTGGCTTCTCTTGTTGTGGAGCATGGGCTCTAGGTGCATGGGCTTCAGTAGGTGCAGCACATGGGCTCAATAGTTGTGGCTCACGGGCTCTAAAGCACAGGCTCAATAGTTGTGGCACATGGGCTTAGTTGCTCCGTGGCATATGGGATCTTCCTGGAGCAGGGATCGAACCCATGTCTCCTGCATTGGCAGGCGGATTCTTGACCACTGTGCCACCTAGGAATCCCTGGGCATATATCTTGAGGAAACCATAATTCCAAAAGATACATGTCTCACAATGTTCACTGAAGCACTATTTACAATAGCCAGGACTTGGAAGCAACTTACATGTCCATCAACTGATGAATAGATAAAGAAATTGTGTCACATATATACAATAGAATTTTACTCAGCCATAAAAATAGAATGAAATTGAGTTATTTGTAGTAAGGTATATGGACATAGATTCTGTCATATAGAGTGAAGTAAGTCAGAAAGAGAAAGAGAAATACCATATGCTAATGTGTATATATGGAATGCAAAAAAACATAAACAAACAAACAAAAAAACATACTGATCAACCTAGTGGCAGGGCAACAATAAAAATGCAGATGTAGAGAATGGACTTGAGGACACTGTGGAGAAATGGAAGCTGAAACGAAGTGAGAGAGTAGCATTGACATATATACACTACCAAATGTAAAATAGATAACTAGTAGCAAGCCACAGCATAGCACAGAGCTATCAACTTCATGCTTGGTGACAACTTAAATGGGTGAGATATGGAGGATGGGATGCAAGCTCAAGAGACAGGGGATATGGGGCTATAACTATAAATACAGCTGATTCAATTTGCTATACAGTGGAAACTGCATAATATTTTAAAGCATTTATACTCCTATAAAGATCTGAAAAAAAAATACAGTGATGAAAGTGAAAAACCTGCAACCAGTAATAACCTACCCAGCAAGGCTCTCATTCAATTTCAACAGAGAAATCAAACATTTTACATGCAAGCAAAAGCTTAGAGAATTCATCACCATGAAACCAGTGTTACAACAAACCCTAAAGGAACTTCTCTATGTGGAAAAGAAGAGGGAACAGCTAGAGCCAAGAAAATTACAGGTGAGACTTCTCTTGTGGTCCAATGGTAAAGAATCCACCTTCCCAGTGCAGAGGATATGGGTTCAATCCCTGCTCAGGGAACTAAGATCCCACATGCTAAGTGGCAACAAAGCCTGCATGCCACAACCACAGAGTTCACACAACTAGAAAGAGAAGATCCTCATGCCACAACTGCAGAGACACCTGTGCACTGCAACTACAGAGCCTACAACAAAGAGACTGTGCTTGCCGCATTGAAAGTTCCCTCATGCCTCAGTGAAGATCCTGGGTGTTGCAATGAAGACCATATCCAGCCAAAAATAACTAATTAACTAAATAAATAAATAATACATTAAATAAATATTAAAAAAAGAAAATTACAAACTGGGAAGCTCACTGGCAAAGGCAAACATAAGGTAAAAGTAGAAAATTATCCACACACAAATATGATATCAAAACCAGCAATCATGAGAAGAGGAGAGTACAAATGCAGAATATTTGAATGCATTTGAAATTAAGAGATTAGCAACTTAAAATAATCTTTATATATATAGACTGCTATATCAAAACCTCATGGGAATCACAAACCAAAAATCTATGATAGATACACAGACACATATGAAAAAAAAATCCAAACACATCACTAAAGATAGATATCAAATCACAAGAGAAGGGACCAAAAGAGGAAGAGAAGACAAAAACTTTAAAAAACAAATCCAAAACAATTAAGACAGTGGAATAAGAACATTTATATCAATAATTATATTAAATGTAAATGGATTAAATTATCCAATCAAAAGACACACTGGCTGAATGGACACAAAACAAGACCTATATATTTGCTGTCTACAAGGGACTCACTTCAGATCTAGGGACACATAATCACTGAAGTTAAGGGGATGGAAAAAGGTAAATCAAAATGCAAATTGAAATCAAAAGAAAGCTAGTGTAGCAATACTCATATCACATGAAATGGACTTCAAAATAAAAATGTTACAAGAGACAAAGAAGGACACTATATAATGATCAAAGGAACAATCCAAGAAGAAGATATAACAATTGTAAAGTTCAGGGCAGAAATAAATGATTTGGAGATGTAGAAAATTATAGCACAGATCAATGAAACTAAAAGCTGGTTTTCTGAGAAGATAAACAAAATTGATAAGCATTTAACCAGACTCAGCCAGAAAAAAAGGGACAGGATTCAAATCAACAAAATTAGAAATGAAAAAGGAGAAGTTACAATGGACAAAACAGAAATACAAAGGACTATAAAAGATTACAATAAGCAACTGTATATCACAATAAAATGTACAACTTAGAAGAAATGGACAAATTCATATAAAAATACAACCTTCCAAGACTGAAGCAGGAAGAAATAGAATTTATGAACAGACCAATCACACATACAGAAATTGAAACTTTGGTCAAATGTCTTCCAACAAACAAAAGTCCAAGACCAGATGGCTTCACAGGCAAATTATATCAAACATTTAGAGAAGAGTTCTACACTGCTGAAACCCTCCCAAAAATTGCAGAGGAAGGGACACTCCAAAGCTTATACTATGAGGCCACCATCACCTTGATTGCAAAATCATGAGGTTTTGAAATAGCAATCTATATATATACAAGATCATTTTAAGTTACTGATCTCTGACTTTCAAATGCTTTTCCAATATTCTGCACTTGTACTCTACTTTTCTCATGATTGCTGTCTTTTGATAATTTGGGTCACAAATTAAGATGTGGTAAATTTACAAAAAATGAAATCATATCAAGCATCTTTTCTGACAAAAACACTATGATATTATAAATCAATTACGGGGGGAAAAGCTGTAAAAAAAAAAAAACCACAAAGAAGGGAATACCTTGCCAGTCCAGTGGTTAGGATTCCCCACTTTCAATTCTGAGGACACATGTTCAATACTTGGTAGGGTAACTAAGATTTGACAAGCCATGTGGTGCAGACAAAAGAAACGAAAATTTAAAAAAATGTTACTAAACAGCCAATGGTTTACTGAAGAAATAAAAGAGGAAATAAAAAAATACCTAGAGACAAATGACAATGAAAACACCATGATCTAAATCCTTTGGGAAACAGCAAAAAAAATTCTAAAAGGGAAGTTTTAAGCAATACAATTTCACCTCTTGAAATAAGAAAATTTCAAACAACATAGCCTTACACCTAAAGAACCTAGAGTAAGAAGAAAGCCCAAAGTTAGAAGAAGAAAAGAAATCATAAAGATAAGAGCAGAAATAAATTAGAAATGAAGAAAGCAATAGCAAAAAAAAAAAAATCAATGAAACTGAAAGCTGTTCCTTTGAGAACATAAACAAAACTGATAAACCTTTAGGCAATCTCATCAAGAAAAAGAGGGAGAGGGCTCAAATCAATAAAGTTAGAAACTAAAAAGAAGTTACAACTTTCCAAGACTGTATCAGGAAAAAAAATAGAAAATATGAGCAGAACATTCACAAATACTGAAATTGAAACAGTGATTAAAAAATCTACCAACAAACAAAAGTCCAGGACTAGATGGCTTCACAGGCTAATTCCATTATACATTTAGAGAGCAGAGAACACTTATCCTTCTGAAAATACTCCAAAGAATTGCAAAAAAAGGAACATTCCCAAGCTAATTCTATGAGGCCACTATCACCCTGATACAAAAACAAGACAAAGATATCAAAAAAAAAAGAAAAAAGAAAAAAAGAAAGAAAGAAAGAAAATTACAGACCAATATCAATGATGAACATAGACACAAAAATCTCAACAAAATACTAGCAATCTAAATCCAACAATACACTAAAAGGATCATCCACCATAATTAAGTAGAATATATCCCAGGGATGCAAGGATTCTTCAATATCCATAATTCAATCAGCAGGATACACCACAGTAACAAATGGAAGAATAAAAACCACATAATATTTATAATTGATGTGACGAGGACCTACTGTTTAGCACAGGGAACTCTGCTCAAGATTATGTAACAACCTAAATGGAAAAATAATTTGAAAAAGAATAGATACATGTATATCTCTAACTTAAAAAAAAAAAAACAGAAATCATGAGGAGAGTACAAAGGCAAAATACTGAAAATGCATTTGAAATTAAGAGATCAGCAATTTTAAATAATCTTTAGATATAAAGACTGCTATATCAAAACTCCATTGGAACCACAAACATACAAACAAAAATGTATGTTAGAGACATACAAACAAATGAAAAAGCAATCCAAACACATCACTAAAGATAAACATCAAATCACAAGAGAAGGGAACAAAAGAGGAAGGGAAGACAAAAGACCTTCAAAAACAAATCCAAACCAATTTACTAAATGGCAATAAGAATATTCATATTGATAATTAACTTAAATATAAATGGATTAAGTGTTCCAACCAAAGGACGTAGAATGGCTGAATGAATAAAAAACAAGACCCATATATATGCTGTCCACAAGAGACCCACTTCAAACCTAGGGACACATACAGACTGAATGTGAGAGAATGGAAATAGATACTCCATATAAATGGAAATCAAAAGAAAGCTGGAGTAGCAATACTAATATCAGACATTAATAGTCTTTAAAATAAAGACTGTTGCAAGAGAAAAGTAAGGACACTACATAATGATCAAGGAATCAATCCAAGAAGAAGACATAACAACTGTAAATATATATGCACCCAACATAGAAGCACATCAATATATAAGGCAAATGCCATAAAAGGGCAAACTGACAGTAACACAATAATATTGGGGGACTTTAATAACCCACTTACACCAATGGATAGATCATCCAGACAGAAAATTAATACAGGAAACACAAGTCTCAAGTGGTACAATAGGCCAGATAGATTTAAATTATATATATATAGGACATTCCATGTGAAAGCAACAGAATGCACTTTCTTTTCAAGTGCACACGAAACATTCTCCAGAATAGATCACATCTTGTGTCACAAATCAAGCCTCAATAAATTAAATAACATTGAAATCATATCAAGCATCTTTTCCAACCACAACACTATGAAATTAGAAATCAATTACAGGAAAATTACATGGATGCAAATAACATTTTACTAAATAATCAATGAATTACTGAAGAAATCAAAGAGGAAATCAAAAAATACCTAGAGACAAGTGAGAATAAAAACATGACAATCTAAAACCTATGGAACACAGCTAAAGCAGTCCTAAGATGGAAGTTTAGAACAATACAATCCTATCTCAAGAAAGATGATTTCAAATAAACAACCTAATCTCACACCTAAAGAAACTAGAGGAAAAGGAACAAACAAAACCCAAAGCTAGTAGAAAGGAATCATAAAATTCAGAGCAGAAATGAATGAAATAGAGATGAAGAAAACATTAGCAAAGATCAATGAAACTAAAGGCTAGTTCTTTGAGAAGATAAACAAAATTGATCAACCTTTAGCCAGACTCATCAAGAAAGAGAGGGAGAGGGCTCAAATTGATAAAATTAGAAATGAAAAAGAAGTTACAAAAGACACCCCAGAAATACAAAAGATCATGAGACTTCTCCAAACGACTGTATGCCCATAAAATGGAGAACATATAAGAAATGGACAAATTCATAGAAAGATACAAATGTACAAGACTGAACCATGAAGAAATAGAATATACGAGGTGAGTCAAAAATTATCCGCACTTGTGGCTGTAGAATTTACTTTCATTAACCTTTAGAAAGGACAAATAAACCATATTTTGACATAATCCCCTTGCTTTTCAATACACTTTGTCCACCTGTCAACAAGTTTTCATATTCCCTCATTAAAAAATGTCTTAAGCTGAGCTGCAAACCATGAATGCACTGCTGTCCTCACTTCTGCATCAGAAATGAATCTTCATCTTCATAGGGCTGTTTTCAGGGGAACAAACAGGTTAAAGTATAATGGAGCAAGATCAGGACTATAAGGGGGATGATTGAACACCTCAAAAGGAAGATTTTTCAGAGTGTCCACAGTGTGGGCAAAAGTGTGTGGACATGCACACCCTCAAACCACAATAAATGAATCACTTCACACTGCTCTTCTTTCATGCAAAACACAAGTGGGGCATCCATATTTGCTCACATCACAGTTACAAATGAACTGACGTTACACATTCACACCTGCACAGCAGTGACTGGACAGATAGTAGCCTTGAATAGAAAGTGCTGATAAGACAGTGTGGCCAACAGAAGTTTTCATTTAATTGGAGTGCAGATAAATTTTGACACACCCTCCTATGAACAGACCAACCGCAAGTACTGAAATTGTAACAGTGATTAAAAAATCTTCAACCAAACAAAAATTCAGGACTAGATGGCTTCACAGGAAATTCTATCAAATATTTAGAAAAGAGTTAATGCCTACACTAATGAAATTCATCCAAAACATTGTAGAGGAAGGAACATTCCCAAGCTCATTTTACTAGGCCACCATAACCTGATATCAAAACCAAAGATATCATAAAAATATAATTACAGATTAGTATCACTGATGAACATAGATGCAAAAGTTCTCAACAAAATATTAGCAAACTGAATTCAACAACACATTAAAAGGATCATACACCCGGGTCAAGTGGGATTTATCCCAGGGATGAAAGCATTCTTCAATACATGCAGATCAATAAATATGATACACCACATCAGAAAACTGAAAAATAAAAAAACATATGAGCATTTCAATAAATGTAGGAAAAGCTTTTGACAAAATTCAACACTCATTTAAGATAAAAACTCTCCAAAAAGTGGGCTTAGAGGGATTCCACATAAACATAATGAAGACCATATATGATAAACCTACAGCTAATATTATACTCAATGGTGAAGAGCTGAAAGCATTTCCTCTTAGTTCAGGAACAGGACAAGAATGCCCACTCTCACCATTTTTATTCAACGTAGTTTTGGAAGTCTTAGCCAAGACTATCAGAGAAGAAGAAGAAATAAAATGAATCCAAATTGGAAAACGAAGTAAAACTATCAATGTTTGCAGTTGACATTATACTATACCTAGAAAATCCTAAAGATGACACCAGAAAACCACTAGAGCTAATCAATGAATTGGGTAAAGTTGCAGGATACAAAATTAATATAGAGAAATCTCTTGCATTCCTATATAGTAACAACAAAAGATCAGAAAGAGAGATTAAGGAAATACACTCATTTATCATTACATCAAAAAAATAAATACCTAGGAATAAATCTACCTAAGCAGGCAAAAGATACTGATGAAAGACATAAAAGCTGACACAAACAGATGGAGAGATATACCATGTTGTTGGATTGGAAGAATCAATATTGTGAAAATGAATGTACAACCCAGAACAATCTACAGATTCAATGCAATCCCTATTATCAATGGTATTTTTCACACAATTAGAACGAAAATTTCACAATTTGTATAGAAACACAAAAGACCTTGTATAGACAAAGCAAACTTTAGAAGAAAAAACGGAGCTGGAGGAATCAGGCTCCCTGACTTAGGACGATACACCAAGGCTATATTGATCAAGACAGCATGGTACTGGCACAAAGAAAGAACTATAGATCAATGAAACAGAATAGAGAGCCCAGAGATAAACCAACACACAAATGGATACCTTAGCTTTGAAAAAGGAAGCAAGAATATACAATGGAAAATAGAGAGCCTCTTCAATGTGATGCTGGGAAAATTGGACAGCTACATGGAAAAGAATGAAATTAGAACACTTCCTAACACCATACATATAATAAACTCAAAATGGACTAAAGACCTAAATGTAAGGCCAGACATTATAAAACTCTTAGAGGAAAACATAGGCAGAACACTGTATGGCATAAACCAAAGCAAGATTCTTTTTGACCCACCCCCTAGCATAATGGAAAGAAAATAAAAAAAAAAAAAAAAGAGGATCTAATGAAACTTGAAAGCTTTTGCACAGAAAAAGAAACCATAAACAAGACAAGAATCCAACACTTAGAATGGGAGAAAATATTTGCCAATGAAGCAACGGACAAAGGATTAATCTCCAAAATATACAAGCAGAGCATGCAGCTCAATATCAAAAAAGCAAATGACACAATCCAAATATGGGCAGAAGACCTAATAGACCTTTATCCAAAGAAGGGATGCAGATGGGTAATTAACACATGAAAAGATGCTCAACATCACTAATCATTAGAGAAATGCAAGTCAAAGCCACAATGAGGTATCACCTCATACTGGTCAGAATGGCCATCATCAAAAAATCTAGAAACAAAAAATGCTGGAGAGGATGTGGAGAAAAGGGAACCCTCCTGAACTGTTGGTGGAATTTTATATTGGTACAGTCACTATGGAAAACAGTATGGAGGTTCCTTAAAAAACTAACAATGGAACTACCTTATGATCCAGCAATCCCACTACTGGGCATATACCTGGAGAAACAATCATCCAAAAAGAAACAGGTACCACAATGTTCATTGTAGCACTATTTACAATAGCCAGGACATGGAAGCAACCTAAATGCCCATCAACTGATGAACAGATAAAGAAGATGTGGCCCATACATACAATGGGATATTACTCAGCCATAAAAAGGAATGGAATTGATTTATTTGTAATGAGGTGGTTGGACCTAGAGTTTGTCATACAGAGTGAAGTAAGCCATAAAGAGAAAGACAAATGCCATATGCTAACACACTTATACGGAATGTAAAAAAATGGTATTGATGAACCCAGTGATAGGGCAAGAATAAAGATGCAGATTTAGAGAATAGATTTGGTGACATGGGGTGGGGGTGATGGGGAAGCTGGGATGAAGTGAGAGAGTAGCATTGACATATACACACTACCAAATGTAAAAAAGATTACTAGCAAGAAGCTGCTGCATAACATAGGAAGATCAACTCCATGATTGGTGATGACTTAGAGGGTGGGATGGGGAGGGTGGGAATGGGTCACAGGAGGGAGATTATATGGGGACATATGTAGAAATACAGCTGATTCACTTTTTTTGTGCAGCAGAAACTGACATAACAGTGTAAAGCAATTATACTCCAATAAAGAGCTTTAAAAAAAGAATATGACATAAACGTGCAGAATTTTTCTCAAGAATGCAAGCCTTATTCAAAATTCCAAAAATTATAAATTCAATCCATGATATTAATAAACAAAATAAGAAACACTATATGATCATAACAATAGATATGGTAATCAAAATTGTATACTCATTCATGATAATAACTCTCAAAATCTTTTAATATAAAAGAACTTTCTTAACAGAATAAAGAATATCTACATAAAAACCTGTGCCTCATATTATACTTGAGGATGAGAGACTAGATTTTTTTCCTAAGATTTGGATCAGGCATGAATAGTGTTGTGAAATATAGCAAGAAAAATAAAGAAAAGAATGTAATTAGAGAGTAAAAAGTAAAGTTTTACTTATTAGCAGAGTACATGATATTCTATGTAGAATATCTCAGATAATTCACAAGGGGAAAAAAAAAAAAACTTGAAACTAATTAAGGGAATTTAGCCAGCTTACAGGACACAAGGTCAATACATACAAAATATATTTCATTAATATATGTTAACAATGAATAAATGGAATCTGATATTCTAAAAAAAAGTGCAGTTAGCACCAAAACCCTGAACTACTTAGATATATATCTACCAAAATATAAAGCAATCAAGAAAGCATGGTGTTGGTGGAAGGATAGACCCATAGAGTAATGAATCAGAATGAAGTGATTAGAAATAAGCCCACAGAAATATAGTTAACTATATTTTTTACAATGATGCAAAGACAATTCAATTGATAAAGAATAATCTTAAATGATGCCAAGAGTTGTGGACATTCATATGCAAAAATAATTTTCAAAACACACCTCACACCTTACAAACTTGTCCAACATGGATTATAGACAGAAATATAAAGCGTTAAACTATGCTACTTTTAAAAGAAAATATAGAGGAAATCTACATGATTTAGGGTTTTGTGATAATATTTTACAAATATCACCAAAAGTATGATTCATGAAAGAAATTTGACAAATTGGACTTAGTCAAATTTAGAAATAGACTTTTGCTTTAAGACACCATGAAGACAATGAAAGGACAAGCCATAGGTTAGGATAACATTTGTAAATCATATGTATGGCAAACAATTTGTATCCTGAATATAAAGAACACTTAAAATGCAACCAGAAAACAAACAAACAAAGGTGATTTTTTTATCTTTATTGGAGTATAATTGCTTTACAGTATTGTGTCAGTTTCTGATGTACAACAAAGTGAATCAGCCACATGTATTCATATATCCTCATATCCTCTCATTCTTGAGCCTCCCCCCAACCTCCCTATCCCATCCCTCTAGGTCTTCACAAAGCATCATGCTGATCTCCCTGCACTCTGTAGTAGCTTCCCACTAGCTATCTATTTTACATTTGGAAGTGTGTATATGTCAATGCTACTCTCTCACTATGTCCCAACTTCCCCTCCCCCTGGTGTCCTCAAGTCCGTTCTCTATTTCAGCATCTCTATTCCTATCATGCCACTAGGTTCATCACTACCATTTTTCTAGATTCCATATATATGTATTAGCATATGGTATTTGTTTTTCTCTTTCTGATTTACTTCACTCTGTATGGCAGACTCTAGGTCCATCCACTTCACTACGAATAGCTCAATTTCATTCCTTTTTATGGCTGAGTAATATTCCATTGTAGTATATATGTGCCACATCTTCTTTACCCATTCATCTGTCAATGGACATTTAGGTTGCTTCCATGTCCTGGCTATAGTAAATAATGCTGCAATGAACATTGTAGTATATGTATCTTTTTGAATTATGCTTTTCTCCAGGTATATGCCCAGTAGTGGGATTGCTGGATCATATGGTAGTTCTACCTTTAGTTTTTTAAGGAACCTCCATATTGTTTTCCATAGAGGCTGTATCAGTTTACATTCCCACCAACAGTTCAGGAGGGTTCTCTTTTCTCCACATGCTCTTCAGCATTTACTGTTTCTAGACTTTTTGATGATGGCCATTCTGTCTGGTGTGAGGTGATACCTCATTGTGGTTTTGATTTGCATTTCTCTAATGATTAGTGAGGTTGAACATCTTTTCATGTTTCTGTTGGCCATCTGTATGTCTTCCTTAGAGCAAATATTAGAACAAATATTTTACCATGGAAGATATGTGGATGGCAAATAAGCATATGGAAAGATTCTCAACATTTTTTTGTCAGAGAAATGCCTATTAAAACACAATGAAATATCACTACATATCTATAATAGTTACAATTAAAAAAAAAACCTGATGATACCAAGGATATGAGGCAACAGGACCTCTCATTCACTCCTGGTCAAAATGCAGAATAAAAATAGTACAGCCACAGTGAAAGATTGGCAGTTATGTTTTAATAAAGTTTCACATACCAAACAACCCAATAACTGCACTCCTAGATATTTACTCTATAAAAAGAAAACCTTATGTTCACTCAGAAACCTGTACACTAAGATTTACAGCAGTTTTAATTACAAGTCCTAAAAACTGAAAAGAGCCAGCATGCCTTTCAACTTGTAAACACACATACTGATTGTGTACAAGGGAATACTATTCAGTGGTAAAAGAGAAAGAATTATTGATTCACATAACAATATGGATTAATCTCAAATGCATTTTACTAAGTGGAAAAATCCTGACTCAAAATGCTATGAATTGTATGATTTCATTTTTGTGACACTCTAGAAAGAGTAAATTTACAGAGACAAAGAGAACATCAGTGCCTGAGTGGGTTATGTTGAGGTGGGACAAATGACATAAACTGAGAAAATTTTAGGGTTATGGAACTGTACTGTAGGGTATTAGGGTGGCAGATACATGACTGTGTGCATTTGTCAAAGCCTATAGAACAGTACATCCAAACTAGTAAACTTTAATGTGTGTGTGTGTGTGTGTGTGTGTGTGTGTGTGTGTGTTATAAATTTAAACAGGATATTGGGGAATCCCCGAATGAGGAATGTTGCAAATTAATTTGTGTTACAAATATATGATACAAGTTTGTACACAATAATAAAACTTTTATAAACACACTGAAGGATGTGGGGGGAAAAGAGCTGACCTAAATACCTTTGGAAAATGGTGGTCTTACTGGTGACTGTGAGGATGAACACAAAAGAAACTATATTAATATTGTACTCTAATACATTTGTTTCTCATGAGGGTACAAGTTTACATCTATAATTGATTTACATATATTCTGGGGTAGAACACAGCGCTAAATGGGTGGTGGATTGTGGGATCAAGATTTCTCATAGTCAGAGAAAGAAGTTACAGATAAGCAAGAAGGAAAGCCTTGAATGAACTCTATGGTACTGGATTAGAATCAGAGACCTTAGTATGAACTCACATTTAGAATAATAAATATACAAATGGTTAAAGAAACAATTATACGTATGTCTATATGCATGACTAACATACACTCTAGAAACAATGGTAACTCAGTAACAACAGATACCCCCAATATCCAGATCTTGATTTCTAAATGCTGTCAACAATGCATTAATCAATAGTCAATCTATGAAATAATGGCAAATTTTATCTGAGGCAAACTGAGGATTGTAACCCAGGAGAGACTATGTAAGAAAACTTCAAAAACCTTTCTGCCCATTAGAGGTTAAGGCAAAGTTATACAGATTTTTGAGACAGAGGGCTGTATATCAAATCATGTATAGACAGTTTACAAAATCCAGATCTGCAAGTACAAAGTGATGGGTCATTGTGACCCGTAACAAGATTAAAAAGAAATGCTGTTTTCTAAGGTGTTATCTTGCCAGTGCTAGGAGATGTTGCTTTATGTGTTTGAGCAGATGTTTTTGTGATTGCGGAGGTTTGGTGCATGCATAATGCAAATACACAAGGAGAAGAGAGAGGAGGCTGAAGGGCAGAGGAAAATTTTTATTTTAATTTTCCTTGACTTACCTTAGAATACAAATATTTATTTCACCAATGCGAATCTATGATGATAAAGGACCAGGGCTCCTTGCAAAAATGGGTGACTCTAGGGCTATATCAGGGAAAACAACAAATGAGCCTGGAGCATCTTATTGTACTAGAAAGCATAGAAATAATAAATAAAAGGATGTAAGCATGTTACAAAGACAAAAGAGCAAAACAAAAGAACTTCCAATGCCCAAAGTTAGAAATTATTGAGCCAAAGAAAAATAACATAGAATTGAATAATTCAAATTATAAAATAAATATATGTAAATTTATATTTATGTAAATATATATTTAAACAAACCAATAAATGAGAAGAGAAAAATCTTCCTTAAATAAGAATTTTAAATTATATATGTAGATACTTACCCCTAGAGGAAATAAAGTTTACCCCTTCCTTTTTGGATTGTGGGCTGAACTTAGTTACCCAATTCCAATAACTTTACTTTTGAGTTACATAGCAAATACTATCTTAACCAGGTGATCAAATTTAACAGTACCAGTAATGTCACATTGATATCAGAGACTGCTGATATGATGTGAAATGAAGAGCACTTCATCTTTGTGGTATTCTTTCCAAAAATCATTTACTACAGTTTAATGATAAGAAAAACAACAGAATAGGTCAATTTTAGGGACAGTCTACCAAAGAGCTGCTATTACTTCTTAAGGTAATGAAAAACAAGAAACTACTGAGAAACTGTCACAGACCAGAGAAGACTAAGGATACATGGCAACTAAAATGCAGCATGGTATACTAGATTGAATCCTGGAACAGGAAAATGACATAAATGAAAAAAAAAAAAAATTGGAAATCTAAGCAAAGTCCAGAGTTTAGTTTATAATAATGTATCAATGTTGTATTCTTAGTTTTGATAAATATACTATGGTAAAGTAAGATGATAAAATTAAGAGAAACAAACTGGGCAAGAGTATGTGGGAATTTTCCATACTATATTTGCATAAATTTGGTAAATCTAAAGTTATTCCAAAATGAAAATTTACTATTATAAACTTCATTTAAAAGGGCAATAGGTATACAAATTTCCTAGGAATAAATCTAATAAACATATGCTATAATGTTTTGGGGCAAATGATACATTTTATTGGAAGACTTTATTGATAATATAATTTAATGGACTTTATATGTTTTAACATATTTCATGTCTGTATCATATAACAATTCTATGAGATATGTCAAATACAATAGGGCTTTTCATAAAACATGCCAACTTGATTGTAAAATTGATATTGAAGTACAAAGGTCTGAAAGTAGTCAAGATGCTTAAAGTACCACATGGGATTACTTTTTAAAAAATCATATATCTATAATTATTAAAAATTATGACAACATAAGCTCTGAAGGAGTTTGGGTATAACCTTTTCTACATGGTGATTTGTAATGGAACAATTAAGATAGTTATATGAAAAAAAGAATTGAGCTTCTTTTTTCCCAAATACAAACACATGTAAATTAAATACATAAAAAAAATTTAAAAAGAACCTTAGAAATCTTGGATGACAATACAGGAGAGCATTTTATGAAATTGAGATTGACATTTTATGTAAAACACATGTCAGAGGAAGTAAACACTTCAATACCAAAATTTTCTCTTCATCCTAAGAAAATATAGACTTAAGGGTAAGACACAAATTAAGAGAAGATATTTATATAATATGTAACCTCCAAATATTACCACTCAAGAGAAACAAAAAACTCTTACAAAGTAGTAAATAATACTATGAACAATTCAACATAAAAAGTGGGTAAAGTGTCAGGCACATCATGGGGAAAAAGTTGATAATAATTAAAAGTTTCTTAATATACTTAGTAATCTCTCCCAGTTTGAAACACACAGACACAATTTCCACATATTTACTGTTAATGGGAAAGTAGTTGATATAACCACTTTGAAAATCAGTTTAGATTTAAATATTACTGTATGATTTGTGTAATCCCTACAATTAAAAATTATAATTCTGGTTATATTATATGGCAAACATTGCTCATTTACACCCAGAGATTTATTCAAGATTGTTTATTTTGTCATCATTCATTAAAATAAAACTTGAAATTTTGGAAACTGAAACATAATATACCAAATTGACAAAATAGTGGTTAATAATTGTGTATTCACTAACAGGAATACTAGAAAAGAGTGAAACAAATTAAGTCCAACTACGTGCCCCATTATTGATGAATCTAAAATATGTAATATTGACTAAGGAAAGCAAGTCACAGAAAAAAATATATGAAATTACATTTTATAAAGTCCCAAACAGGTAAAACCGAATCACGGAGCTATATAAATAGTTATTGCAACAACAACAAAAAAACATGAGCCATATTAACAGAAAATTCAGTGTAGCAGTTACTTCTGGAGAAGAAGGAAATGGGAATGGCAAGTAGTGCAGAAGTGGCCTCTAAAATACTGGTAGTATTCTGTTTCTTAAGCCAAGTGGTGAATACAAAAGTGTTTATGTTATCTTTGTATTATGTATTGATATATATGTTATATATTCTCCTTTTATACCTTTATTGAGACATAATTCACAAAACAAAATTTACCTCTTTAGTGTAAAATTCAGTGGTTTTTAGTATATTCAGAGCTGTGCCTTATTTCTGAAATCAATTTTAAAATATGTTAATTATTCCTTAGAAAACTTCATACCAACCATGTGTCACTACCAATTTTCTCCAGTGAAGCCACCCTTGGGCTATAGATAGTCTATTTGTCTCTATAGATTTGCATATTCTGTACATTTTATATAAATGGACTCATACAAAGTGTGGTCTTTACTATTATTTTTTTTCACTTGGCGTAATATTTTCAAAGTCCATGCATGCTGTAGGATGTATCAGCAATTCATTTCACTTTATTTTCAAATACTTTATTATATGATATCTTAAATTTTATCTATCCATTCATTGATTGATGATTGATTGTCATTGGATTTTTATTCACTTTTTGGCTACTATGAATAATGTAGCTATAAACCTTTCTTCTGTGGACATGCTGTTTTAATTCCTCTTGGATATATACCAATAAGTGAAATTGCTGGGTCATATGGTAACTCCGTGTTTAACTTTTCAAAGAACTGAAAAAAATTTTCTAAGGCAACTACAATATTTTACATTCCAACAAGCAGTGTGTGAGGTTTCTAATTTCTCCATGTACTCTTCAATGCTTGATGTCATGGAATTTTTTTACTAAATCCATACTAGTGGTTTTGAAGTGGCATCTCATTGTGGTTTTGATTTGCATTTCCCTAAAGGCCAATGATGCTGAGCATCTTTTGGGGTGCGTATTGGCTATTTGTATATATTATTTAGAGAAATGTATTTCAGGTGCTTTACCCATTTTTATTTGCATTATTTATATTTTTATTACTGAGTTATATTTTTTTAACATATGCTGGGTAGAATTCCCTTATCAGGAATATGACTTCAAAAGAATTACTGAAATTCTGTGGGTTGTCTTTTCACTTCCTTGATGGTAACATTTGTAGTACAAAAGTTTTTAATTTTATTGTAGCCTTATTGCATTAGTTCACTAGAGCTGCTGTAACAAAGTAACACAGATTGGCCCGCTTAAACAACAGGAATTTATTTTTTACATTTCTGGAGGATAGAAGTTCAAGATCAAAGTGTCAGTAGACTTGACATCTGCAATTTATCTCTTTGGACTATTAATAGCTTTCTTCTCTCTGTCTTTACATGATCTTCCCTCTGTGTATGTCATGTCTGTGTCCCAATCTCTTTTTATAAGGGCACCAGTCATATTGGATTAAAGTCTACCATAGTGCTCTCATTTAAATTTAATTACTTCTTTAAAGAACACATCTCCAAATTCTGTCACATTCTAAGGTCCTAGAGGTTAAGACATAAAAATATGAATTTTGAGGGTCACAATTCAATGCATAAAACCAATCTATCTATTTTTGTGTGATTTATGTGCAGTATCTAAGAAACCATTGCCAAATCAATTTCATGAAAAAGTACAGCAATGCCTTATTCTAACAGCTTTATATTTTTATATCTTACATTTAAGTCTATGATTTGTATAATTTGTTTGAGTTAATTTTTATTTATGGTTTTAAGTCGGTGTCTAACTTCATTCTTTTGAATATGGATATCCAGTTGTTCCAGCATCATTTATTGAAAAAAAAAAAACTATGTCTCTATTAAATGGTCTTGAAACTTTCATTAAATAGCTATTGACCAAAAACATAAAACTTTATATCTGCACTCTCCATTATATTCCACAGATTTATATATATATCCTTATGTTGGTACCACATCATCTTAATTACTGAAGCTTTTTATTCATTTTTGAAATTGGGAAGTGTGAGTCTTCCAATTAGATTTCATTTTTTCTTTTTAAAGATTATTTTGGATAATCCAGGTCCCTAAAGTTTCCATATGAAATTTAAGAACAACTTGCCAATTTCTTAAAAAATCCTCCTGTGATTTTGATTGAGATAATATTGAACATGTAGATCAATTTGGGGAGTATTTTCACTTAAAAGAGTAATTTTTCTTACCCATGAAAACAGGATGTTTATCTATTATTGGAGCATCTTCACTTTCTTTAAAAAATGTTTTGAAGTCTTCACAGTACAGGTTATGGAATTATGTTATTTTCAAGTATCATCTTTGATGTTATGGTAAACAAAATTAATTTTTAAATTTTATTTTCTAATTGTTCATTGCTTGTGTATAGAAATATAATATATTTTTATATACTGATGAGGTATTGTGTAAACTTTTTAATTCTTTGTAAGTTCTATAAGGTTTTTAGTGGATTTCTGAGGAGTTTCTATGTACAAGATCATATAATCTGGAAATGGACATAATTTTACCTCTTCATTTTCAATCTGGATGCCTTTTATGATTTTTTCTTGCCTAAGGGATTACTAGGTGATAGTGACCTCATAGAACAAGTTGTAAATTATTCCTCTTCTATTTTTTAAGTGTTTGTGAACAGTAGGTCTTATTTTTTTTTTAATATTTCTTGGTATATTTTCTTTTGTATGTAGGGTATATTGACAATTATAACACTTTAATAAACTAAGAGGAAAAAAGTTGGTTCAAGTTGCAGTTGAAACAAAGTTATAAATATATTCAGCAACATAATAAAAGGATTACTCATAAAATATTATAAGACTGTATAAAAGGGAATACCCGCAGAGGAAAGTGTGATTTGGAAAGTTAAATATAGCAGCTTCAATTAAAAGAAAATGAATAGAATGCTGGTATAGAAAATAAATGAATCACCATAAATGTAGAACAGAAAGACAAAAAGTGTGGAAAGTAGAAAACAAAAAACAAAAATATAATTAAATGATAAATAATATAATTAAATGATATATAATCAAATTGTAAATTCATGATCTCAAACATCTAGTCAATAAAGATTTTATGAATAAAAGAGCTAATTAAGCAGCATATATTTCACATACACACACATGTAAACATACACAAAAATGAAAACTGTAAGAACTGAAAAGAATGATTTTCTAGAAAGGGCCTGATATTCAAGCACAATTAAAAAAAAATAATTCAAACAGCAAATAAAAAAAAAAAAAAAAGGACTAAGCAGTATTAATTATCATTCTACTTTAGGTAAAGAAGACCCTAAACACTTCAAGACTGGGGATAATAAAACAACTTATACAAAAACTCAAAAAAGAATGACATTCTATTTGCTAAGGTAACAGTGGAAGGGAAAAGAAAATATAGCAAAACCTTCAAAATTTAAAGGAAAAAATATTTCTAATTTACAGTTCTTTGCTGAATTAGATAATCATTCAAATTGAGATTAGATCAAAATAATTCTCAGGTTTGCAGGCGATCACTTTATTAGAAAGCTACTAGAGGGACTTCCCTGGTGGCACAGTAGTCAAGAATTCACCTGCCAATGCAAGGGAAACAGGTTTGAATCCTGGTCTGGGAAGATAACACATGCCACAGAGCAACTAAGCCCATGCAGGACAAGCACAGAGTCTGCACTCTAGAGCCTGTGAGCCACAACTATTGAGCCCATGTGCACCAACTATTGAAGCCCAGGCACCCAGAGCCCATGCTCTGCAACAAGAGAAGCTACTGTAATGAGAAGTCAGCTCATCACAAATAAGAGTAGCCCCTGCTCACCACAACTAGAGAAAGCCCGCATGCAGCAACAAAGACCCAATGCAGCCAATAAATAAATAAATAAGTAAAAAATAAAGAAAGAAAGCTACTAGAGAATATTATGTGCTCCTCCAAAACTAGGAAGTAAATAAACAAAGTTGGTATAAAATAACCAGGAGAAAAGAAAAGAGATTTAGCACAGAATAGATGCAAAAATAATTCCTAAGATGCTGATGAAATTATGTAAGGTGATGATAATTATGTAGTAGATCTAAAAACATTAACAGGTCAAAATCGACATGATACACACAATTCAAAGAAGAATATTTACCTATAACAATATAATATAATAATATGTAATAAAATAATATATAATCATAATAATATTATATGTTTTGCCATGTTGAAAAGGATTTCTAAAGTTCTGTTTGGTGATTAAAGATGAATTAATGATTGGCACATAAAAAACAAGTAAAACGAGGAGGGAGAGAAAAAGGAATTATTGATTCAAACAAAACAAAATAAGATTCAGTTATTAGTCAATTCATAATTTAGTAAATAAAAATATTGATAAAACTTAAAATTGTTAAATGTATTAAAGGAATGAAGAGAAGAAAGGAAGTGGTTGTTTTTGTATGGATATATGTGGGTGTGATATAATTAGTTACATTCTTACATATGATAGTAGGGAATTAATAAATAACATCTAAAATGGTTGATCAGCAGATGCCATTGTCATGGAGATGTAACTCATTTTTCTCTCCACATTTTTTAACAACTAATTAGACATCCATGCTAAACAAAAGTGCCTCTGCACATTACATCAGTGGAGCTGCGAGGTTTCTAACATACATGTACACCTAAAAATAAACAAGACCTTGGTAAGGGCTGTAGATCCAACGGAGTCTGTGAAACTTCTCTACCTCTGCTCACTTTGATTGGGGGCTGGGGACATGGAGAGTGAAAAACTGAGCAGATACCCAGAAACAAGAGGGCAATTGTAGTATTCTAGCCTGCCTGGGGAGAGATTACACCATGCCATCAGAATGGAATAGAAACCAGTTTAGACACAAAGGAGAGGGAGAAAATCTCCAGAGCCACTACACTCCCCAGGGCAAAGATGCAAAGGGCTAAACTTTTGGCAGTGACAGCAGTGACTTCCATTTCAGTAGGAGCCCTTTCCTGCTGAGGAGGTGCCTGAATATCCCAGATGTGGAGAGTATGGCTAGAGAAAGCCATTACTCTCCAGCAGCACCTGAATTTCTAGAAGGGACCTTCATGATGGAGGTGGGGAGAAGAAGAAAGGTAAGGAAGCATATAAGAATATCAAAAAGCATTAAGAAATGCATTACTTGCTGTCTGCTTCAGGACTTCAGTAGGAAGTCAACCCACAAACCTCTGGGAGTACTCCACTAAAGGAGCTCTCCACTGAGTCCATGAGCCCCCCCCAAAAAAAAAACCCCAAGTGCTAAACTCATAGCTCCCCCAATCTGATGCCAGTTCCTTGTGTTTGTTCCTGAGTGTATTTAAGACAGCAAGCTCCAGTCCACACAGAGGGCTCTCAGATAATAGACCAAGGTTGATGGGCAAGGAAGAAACCACAAACTTGAACTACAGCACTTCTTTCTGGAATACAAAAATAAAAGAAAATATATGTAATAGCCAGCCTGTTGAACTTTAAGAACCAAAGAATATATAAAATATTACTTAAGAGGGTATGTGCAACTTCAAATATGAAAGCAGAAGTGCATATATAAAAACACCATATAAATCAGAGAAATATGGTATCACAGTAAGAAATGATAATTCTCCAGTAACCAAACTCAAAGTCACAAAATATTATGATCAAAGTGATAAAAAATTTATAATAGCTGTTATAAAGAAATTCAAGTTACAAGAAAACTCAGAAGACAGTTTAATTAAGTAAAGAATAAAATTAATGAACAGAAGGAGTTCTGTACCAAAGAAAATTCAATTATAAAGAAGAAAAGCAGAAATTCTAAATCTAAAGAATTCACTATTTACAATAGCCAGGACATGGAAGCAACCTAAATGCCTATCAACAGATGAACAGATAAAGAAGATGTGGCACATACATACAATGGAATGTTACTCAGCCATAAAACGGAATGAAATTGAGTGATGTGTAGTAAGGTGGATGGACCTAGAGTCTGTCATACAGAGCAAAGTAAGCCAGAAAGAGAAAAACAAATACCGTATGCTAACTCATATATATGGAATCTTAAAAAAAAAAAATGGTAATGATGAACCCAGTGGCAGGGGAAGAATAAAGATGCAGATGTAGAGAACTGACTTGAGGACATGGGGTGGGGGGTGTAGGGGAATCTGGGGTGAAGTAAGATAGTAACATTGACATATATACACTACCAAATTTAAAATAGAGAGCTAGTGGGAAGCTGCTGCATAACTCAGGGAGATCAACTTGATGATGGGTGATGACTTAGAGGGCTGGGATAGGGAGAGTGGGAAGGAGTCATGGGAGGGAGGCTATATGGGGATATATGTATAAATACAGCTGATTCACTTTGTTGAACAGCAGAAACTGGCACAACACTGTGATGCAATTATATTGCAATAAAGAGCTAAAAAAAGAGAAACATATGCTTAATTTTCAAATATTTAGAGATTTTCTAGATATACTATTGTTGTTGAGTTCTAATTAAAGTCCTTTGTGAACAAAAATAATAATAATAAATAAATAAATGGGGCATACCACCATGGAAAAACTCCAATTTACAAAAGTAGGCAAAAACAGAGGAAGAAACAATCAAACAAACAACAGGAAAGCAAACAATAAGATGCAAGAAGTAACTAATTCCTTACATATTAAATAATCATTCTAAATGTAAATAGGTTTAATTCACCAATCAGAAAAAAAAAGAGTGCCTGTAAGGATAAAAAAAGAACAACAACAACAAACAGACAAAAACAAACACAAGACATGATGATATGTTGCCCACAAGAGACTAGTTTCAGCTCTAAAAGATCACACAGGCTCAAAGTGAAGGGACAGAAATATATTCTATGTGAGTGGAAACAAAAAGAAAGCAGGGTTAATTATATCAAATAAAATAGACATTAAGCCAAAAATTGTAACGAGACAAAGAAAGCCATTATATAATGATAACGTGACCAATATATAAAGATGATATAACAATCATATATATATATATATATATATATATATATATATATATATATATGTGCGTGTGTGTGTATACACAAACACACACTCTCAACACCAGAGTACCTAAATATATATTAAGCAAATACTAAGAGATGAGAATCAAGACATAGACACAATGAAATAATTGTAGATGACTTCAAAACCCAATTTAAGCAATTGATATATCATCTGGACAGGAAAAAAAAAAAGAGTTAGAATTGAATTGTACTTTGGCTAAATGGACTAAATGTTTATATATATAAATATTCCATCTAACAGTCACAGAATGCATGTTCTTCTCAAGTACACACATACAGAACATTCCACTGGATAGGTCATATGAAGAGACATGAAATATCTTAGCAAATATAAGAAGACTAAAATCATACCAGCTGTCTTCTGTGACCAAAATTATATGACACAAGAAATTAACAATAAAAGGAAATTTGGAAAGTCTACAAATACGTGGAAAGTAAACAACTCACTTATGATGGGTCAAAGATGAAATCAAAGGGAAATAAAAAATATCTCAAAATACATAAAAATGGAAACACAACATACAAAATATTATATTCTTATGCAAAACAGTTCTGAGAGGAAAGTTTAAAGCAATACAAATGTATGTTAAGAATTTAGAGGGAATTCCCTGGCAGTCCAGTGGTTAGGACTCTGTGCTTTCACTGCCAGGGCCTGAATTCAATCCATGGTCAAGGTACCAAGATCTCACAAGCCACATGGCACACCAAACAATCAAAAATTTAGAAATATCTCAAATAAATAACCTAAATTACATCTCAAGGAACTAGAAAAGAAAGAACAAATTAAGCTAAGCCCAAATTTAGCCAAAAGAAGAAAATAACATAGATCAGAGTGAAAGTAAATAAAATAAAACCCGGAGAACAACAGAAAGGGTCAACAAAAGTGAGCTCTTTTTTTTTTCTCTAATACTTATGATTGGCAAAACTTTAGATTAAGAAAAAATAAATAAAATAAATAATGAAAGAGAAGACTAAATAATTGATAGCCCAGAAATCCACAGGATCATAAGAGACTACTATAAACAGTTATACACCCACAAAGTAATTAACTTTGAAGAATTGAATAAATTTCAAGAAATACACAACCTACCAAGACTAAATCGAAAAGAAACAGAAAATCTGAACAAATCAATAGTCAGTAAGGAGACTGAATCAGTATTCAGTCTCCTAACAGAGAAACCTCAGAGCCAGAGGCTTCATGGTAAGTTCTACCAAATATTTAAAGTCGAATTAATGCAAATCCTTCTCAAACCCTTCCAAAATATTAAAAAGGAGGCAACATTCCCAAAGTTGTTCTACGAGGCCAATATTACTGACAACTCAAAGTCAGATAAAGTCACTACAAGAAAAGAAATTATAGACAAATATCCTTGATAGATAGAGATGCAAATATTCTCAACAAAATATGAGTAAATTGAATCCAAAACACATTAAAAGGATTATACACTTTGACCAAATGGGATTTATCCCTGACTCAATATGAACAAATCAATAAATGTGATAAATTACTTTAATGGAATGAGAGATTAAAAACTGCATGATAACTACATGCAGAAAAATCATTTAATAACATATGGCATCCTTTTATGAGTAACACCATAGACATATTGGGTATAGAAGCAACAGACCTCAACATCATAAAGGTCATTTATGATATACCCACAGATAATATTATATTCAAAGAAGAAGAATTGAAAACTTTTCCTATAAGATTGGGAACAAGACCAGATTGTCCATTCTCATCGCTCTTATCCAGTATAGTACTGAAATTTCTAGCTAGAACAATTTCGCAAGAGAAAAATTAAAATAAATCCAAATCAGAAAGAAAAGAAGTTAAACTGTCACTATTTTCAGATGATATGATTTTATATATGTTAAATTCCAAAGACTCAAACTAAAAATAGTTGAAAATAATCAACAATTTCAGTAAAGTTGGAAAATATAAATTCAGTATACAGAAGCCCATTGTGTTTCTATACACTAACAACAAAACATCAGAAAAAGAAATAAAGAAAATAATCCTATTCACAATAGCATCAAAAATAATAAAAAAAAAAACAAAGAACAAATGTAACTAAGGAAGTGAAAGATCTATACAATGAAAATTACAGAAGTAACTGAAAAATCAAATAAAACACAAACAACTAGAAAGGAATCCTATGTTCATGAATCAGAAGTACTAGTATTGTTAAAATATCTATGCTATCCAAAGCAGTCTAAAGACTCAAATCAATCTCCATAAAAATACCAACAGAATTCTTCACAGAAGTAGAAAAAAATCCTAAAATTTGTATGGAACCACAAAAGACACCAAAAACCTAAAGCAATACTGAGGAAAATAACAAAGCTTGAGGTATCACCTTTATTTATTTCAAAGTATACTACAAAGCTATAGTAATAAAAGAAGTATGGTATTGGCATAAAAATGACACATAGAGCAATGGGAAAAAAAAAGAGAGCACAAAATTATACCTGCACATATAAGGTCAACTATTATTAGACAAAGGAGTTAAGAACACCCACTGTGGAGAGGATAGTCCCTCAACAAATGGTGTTGGGAAAACTGGATAACCACATGCAGAAAAATGAAGTTGGATGCCTAACTTACACCACTCACAAAAATTAACTTGGAATGGATCAAAGACATAAACATTAGACCAGATACCGTAAAACTCTTGAAGAAAAGGTAGGGAAGAAGCTCCTCAATATTGTCCTGCCAGTGTTTCTGTTTGTTTTTTATTTGTGTTATTTAGGATATGGTTTTAAAAGTGAAAAGGCAACATACAGAATGGAAGAAAATTTTTGGAAGCCATACATTAAATAAGGGATTAATATCCAACTCAATAACAATAAAAACTGCCATTGAAAATGGATAGAGAAACTAAATATATTTTTCCAAAGAAGACATGCAAAGGATCAAAAGGTACATGAAAGGATTTTCATCACCAATCATTAGGGAAGTACAAATCAAAAGCACAAGAAGATATGACTTCTCACACATTAGAATGGCTATCATCAAGAAAAGGAGTGACAACAAGTGGTGGTGAGAATTTGGAGAAAAGGGAACCCTTGTACATTCTTGGCAGGAATGCAAATTGTTTCAATTACTATGAAAAACAACAAGAAGTTCTTCAAAAATTAAAAATAGTTCTACAATATGATTCAAAAATTCCATTTTTAGGTATATACCAAATTGAAATGAAAACAGAATATCTAATAGATGTCTGTGCTCTAATGTTTATTGCAGCATTATTCACAGTAGCTAAGATATGGAAATTGCCTAAGTGCCCATCAACAGATAAAATGATAAAGAAGATGTGCTATATGTATACAATGGAATATTATTCAGTCATGAGGAAGGAGGATATTGTAACATTGGTGACAATATGGATGGACCTTGAACACGTTATGCTAAGTGAGATGTCAGAGAAAGATATGTACTATATGATATCACCATATGTGGAAACTAAAAAAAGTTAAACTTATAAAAACACAGAGTAAAATACTGGTTACCAGTGGTAGGGAGTGGAGAGATAGGACATATGTTGCTTAAGGGTAAAAAGTCATTGAATGAACAGAATAATGTATCTAAACCACAATATTTTACTATAATCATCAAACTTGCTAAGGGAGTAGAAAATTATTCCAGCCACTAAAAAGAATATTAATTACTTACATGATAAAGGAGCTAATTATAACTTAAATGGCAATCATATTACTTTGAATTAAATTAAGATGTTGCACACTTTATATTTACACAATATTGTATCCAAAATATATTTTAATACAAAAAGAAAATATTAGCAAATATAAACAGCAATAGAGGAATATTAATTATACACGATGGCAATATGTTCTTTGTTCCAGTGACACAAGTATGGTTGAATATTTGAAAATCAAACAGTACAATCCACCATCTTAACAGGCTAAAAGAGAAAAATCACATAATCATGGAAATTAATACAGAAAACAACACGAGAAAATTCAAAGCACATTCATAATAAAAATTCTCAGAAAACTAGGGGAACTTCTTCAATATCTACAAAAACTTGCATTTAACATCATACTTGAGGTGAAAGACTAAATGATTACCCCTTGGGATCAATGTCAAAGCAAAGACGTTTATTGTTGCCCCCCTTTTCCAACACAACACTGGAATTTCTAGCCAACACAACAATGCAAAAATAATTATCCAAATTAAAAAACACAAATAGAACTGTCCCTGATTGCAGATGACATTATGATCTATGTAGAAAATACAAAGGAATTCACAACAAATCTCCTATAATTAAGTGAATTTAGAAATGTCATGGGATATGATTAACATGCAAAAGTTATTTATACTTATTTGTATTATTCCACACAGATAAGTATATAATGTGGTTAAAATCATAGAAACAGAAAGTAGAAGGGTGTTTGCCAAGGACTGGGGGGAGGAGAGATGATGAACTGATATTTAATGGGTATAGAGTTTCAGCTTTGTAACATGAAAACGTTCTAAAGGCTTGTAGCACAGCAGTGTAAATATATTTTATACTACTGAACTATACATTTAAAATGTTTAAGATGGTAAATTTAATGTTTATTATAATTAAAAGTGAAAATATATATATTTACATATAGTAGTAATGACCATTTGGAAATTGAAATTAAATTACAATACTAATTGTAATCACTCAAAAGAAATGAAACACTTAAATATAAATCTAACACAACGTGTAGAGGAATTGTATGCTGAAAATTATAAAGCTTTGATGAGATGTCAATATTACTCAAAATAATATATAGGTTGAATGTGACTTCTATAAAAAATCATGCCGGATTTTATTGTGGACCTAGAAAAGATTATTCTCAAATTTTATATTTAAAAAACACAGTAAGATCAGAATACTTAATATATATGAAATAGAATAAAGCAGGAGGAATAATTGTACTCCATTTGGGGGGGGGATTTGCTTTTAATTTTCAGGTATAATTAATATACAACTTTATATTAGTTTCGGGTGTAAAATATGATTCAATATTTTTATATATTGCAAAATAATTACTGCAATGTCTATTTAACATCCACTACCATACATAGTGTTTTTTCTTGTAATAAGAATGTTTAATATTTATTAAATAATAATCAGAAATAAAAAAATATTGATAGTTGCACACAACTTGGATAGTGCATTATTGTAGATGAAAAAAAAGTAAATCTCAAAAGGTTAAATACAGCATGGCTTCATTTATTTAGGAATCCCATAAAGACAAACCTTAGTAATGGAGAAAAAGTCAATTGTTTAAGGGTTAGTGTTGAGGGTAGAATGCACCTACAAAGATACAACAAAAGGGAATTTGAGTGGAGGGGATGATAGAAATGTTTCCTATCCTGGTAGTGCTGGTTGTTACACGTGCCCATACATTGGTTAAATGTTTTTTGAACTGTATACCTTATACATAAATTGTCTATTGTGTTCTAATTAATTGTAAAATACAATAAAACAACTTACTACCGATAAGTGGTCCATTTCTAGATTCTTTATTGAGTTCTATTGACCTATAACTCCATACATTTGTTAATAGCACACTCTTGAATACTGCAGTTTTAGAAAATATCTTGAAATCAGATAGTATAAATACTCTAAATGTTTTCCTTTTTTATATTTTTCTTTGAACTTAATACATTTTAGAATGTGCTTTTCATAGTATATGAAAAATAATTTTGAGATTTTTGGTGGGATTTTATTGACTCTATACATCAATATTGTATAAATACCTATCTTTACAAAATTGGTAGTACTCATTGTACATGCCATGGACACATTTTCATAAACTTATCCCTAAGTATTTCATGTTTCTATGATATTGAAAAGTAATTTTAATTGAAAATTTAGGAAAAAAAAAACAGATTCACAGACAGTTGTAAGAAATAATGCAAAGAAATCCATTTTAACTTTTACTCAATATCCCCAAATTGTAACATCTTGAAACATTATAGACCAAGAGAAGATTTCCAAATTGGCAGTGTGAGGAAATCTAGACCCTTGCATTAGCCAAACCATAACTTGTAAAGATTATATATATTTAGCCATTAAAAGTCTCTAGAGGGGCTTCCTAGGTGGTGCAGTGGTTAAGAATCCATTTGCCAATGCAGGGGACATGGGTTCGATCCCTGCTCCAGGAAGATCCCATGTGCTGTGGAGCAACTAAGCCAGTGAGCCACAACTATTGTGCCCATGTGCTGCAACTACTGAAGCCCATGTGCCTAAAGCCCATGCTCCACAACAAGAGAAGCCACGGCAATAAGGAGCCTGCACACCACAACGAAGAGCAGCCCCCACTCACCACAGCTAAAGAAAGCCTGTGCACAGCAAAAAAAAAAGACCCAACATGGCCAATAAAATAAATAAATTTATATAAAAAAAGTCTCCAGCATTGACATATATACACTACCAAATTTAAAATAGATAGCTAGTGGGAAGGTGCTGCATGACAAAGGGAGATCAACTTGATGATGGGTGATGACTTAGAGGGCTGGGATAGGGAAAGTGGGAAGGAGTAGAGGGAGGGAGGGGATATGGAGATGTATGTATAAATACAGCTGATTCACTTTGTTGTACAGCAAAAACTGGCACAACAGTATAAAGCAATTATATTCCAATAAAGAGCTTAAAAAATTTACAGTGTTAAGTCAGAGAGAGAGAGGGAAGGAGGTGGGGAGTGAAGGATGTAGACCAAACTGTTAATGGTGGTTGTCCATGAGGTTGTGGGGTGAAATAACAGAAGTCATTCCCTTCCTTTGTTAAGTATTTTTGTAATGTTTGAATTTTGTATGCAAAATATGTATTTCACTTTTATGTAAATATAAAACAGAGGCATCTAAAAATAAATCTCTAGAAATTATTTTAAGGGTATACAAAAAACGAAAAAAAAAGGATTAATTCAACATAAACTACTAAATCTTCATAAAAATAGGAAAAGAGCATGAAACTTTAGCATCTGCATATTTCTTCCCAAACCTCCCATTCCAGCTCAGTGTATGTAATTTCCACTCCAGGTGTGTGTGTTCAAGAAAACAGGATGCCCCCTCCTCCGGCTCTCAGTCAAGAGCACTTGTACATCCCAAGGAGGGGGAAGTCACCATCATTTCTCATCCCCCTTCGCTGCTTGGTGTTTCAAAGGCTAAATTACAAATAAGTGTGGCTAAGAGTTTGGAGGCACCTTTAATCCTCTCAGTCCAGATAAGTAGGAAGTGGGCTCTATCCCAGGTTCAGCCATTAGAAAACCCTGTGGTCTTGATTGCTCTCATCCAAGCTTACTTGGGCAGTATCCATGTTGAAGGAGGCAAGCCAAACCCAGATTACTACTTTTGACAGGGCCTTCCTCATAAGACAGGAGTGTTACTTTGAGAGAAACAGGCCGCTGTTCTTATCCCAAGCTCTCAGAGCAGTGGGTGAAGAGATTTTTGCCCAAGGGGAGAGCCAGGCCAATCAAACAGGTCCAAAACTCTCCCCAAGGAAACTGACATTATTTGGAACAGAATACGAGAAAGTTTGAGTCAAAGAATGCTCTCAAAAACAATGGGGATGTTGGAGAAAATATTTGCAAATGAAGAAACTGAAAGAGAATTAATCTCCAAAATATACAATCAGCTCATAGCATTCAATATCAAAAAACAAACAACTCAATCAAAAACTGAGTGAAAGACCTAAATAGATATTTCTCCAAAGAAGACATACAGATGGCCAACAAACACGTGAAAATATGCTCAACATCACTAATTATTAGAGAAATGTCAATCAAAACTGCAATGAGGTATCACCTCACACCCATCAGAAAGTCTACAAATGACAAATGCTAGGGAGGGTGTGGGGAAAAGGGAACCCTCCTGCACTGTTGGTGGGAATGTAAATTGGTACAGCCACTATGCAAAACAGTATGGAGGTTCCTTAAAAAACTAAAAATAGAACTACCATATGACCCAACAATCCCCCTATTGTGCATATACCCAGAGAAAATCATAATTCAAAAAAACCACATGCACCTCAATGTTCATAGAAGCACTATTTACAATAGCCAGGACATGGAAGCAACCTAAATGTCCATCGACAGAGGAAGGGAGGGGATGTCTGTATGTGTATGGTTGGTTCATTTGGTTGTGCAGTGGAAGTTAGCACAACATTGTAAAGCAACCATACTCCAATAAAAATTAATAAAACAAAACAAAACAAACCAAAACAATGGGGATGTTGATGGTAGACAAAAGGAGGCTGGTAGTTTCATGAGATTAACAAACTAAATCATAGGTTGTTCAGTTTAACAGAGAGAGCCAGAATAGGGAAATCTACCAAAGAGATATAAAGTAGATTAGTTGTTGTCTAGGGCTTGGGCAGTTGGAGAAACAGTGGAGAATGATCACTAAAGAGTATGTTTTTTTGTCGTTGAGGGATGATGACAAGTTCTAAAATTGGTTATTGTAATGCTTACAAATTTGTATAAATATGTTTTTTAAACTATATATATTCACTTTAAAAAGATGAATTATGTGCCATGTAAAGTATACCTCAACAAAGCTGTTATATGAATAGATTAGAAAAAATAACTGTATGAGAATATCACAACCATGCTATTGATACAAAGTTAAAGTACAAAACAGTTCAATCCTCACAAAGGTACTTCTTGCTGTTTTATAGGCACATGCAACTCCTTTCCACCTTTCTCCTTCCTAACACTTTGCAACTGCTAATTTCTTCTCAATTTGTGTATTGTTATCATTTAAATTTTATATAAATTGAACATCACGGTATTTGAATTTTTGGGTTATCATTTTGAACTCAGTGTAATTCCTTGGAGATTCAGCCAAGTAGATATAGTTCATACCTTTTTATTGCTTAGTAGTATTCCATGTATAAATGAACCATAGTTTAACAATTCACCTCTTTTGCACATCTGAGCTGTTTCCAATTTTTTATCATTTATTAAAAAGCTGCTATGTGTATTCATGTATAGGTTTTTCTGAAGAGTAAAAGTTTCATTTCTCTGGGATTAATGCAGAAGAGAACAATTGCTGGATTAAATGGTATGTACATGTTTAGTTTTTATACCACACTGCAAGACTATTTCCAGAGATACTGTTTGTACATATTATACATTCACTATAACAATAATAAGTGATCTACTTTCTCTACTCTTTACCAGGATTTGTTGTTGTCACTAACGTTTTTAGTCATTCTTATTGCTGAGTAGTGATGTGTCATTGTGCTTTTAATTGGCTTTTAATTCTTTAATGTCTAATTATGTTGCACATATTTTCATGTGCTTATTTGCCATTTGTATATCTTCTTTGGTGAGGTATATGTTCATGACCATTACACATTTTCTAATTGTAGAATTTGGGAATTCTTATATAACTTCTAGATAATAACCCTTTGTCAGATATGTACTTTGAAAATATTTTCTCTCAGTGTTTACCTTGTTTTTAAAGAGATCTTTCATAGAGCAAAAGTTTTTAATTTCCATAAGGTCTAATTTAACATTTTTAAAACTTTTAGGGATTGTGTTTTGTTACCAATTCTAATAACTATTTGCTTAGCCAAGGATATTAAAGGTTTTCTCCTAAGTTATTTATTCTAAAAGTGTTATAGTTTTACAATTTACACTTAAGGTCCATAATTCATATTGAGTTATTTTTTGTATAAAGTGAGAAAGCTAGTTGAGATTTTTTTTTTCTTTTGCCTATTATGTCATTTGCTTCAGGAACATTTCTTGAAAAGGCTATTTTTCCTCCATTTAATTGCTTTGTACATTATTTGCAATCAGTTGAGCATACTTATATGGATATCCTTCTGGATTCTCAACTCTATTCCATTGATCTCTGTGTCTATCTCTCTGTCAATACTATACTTTCATGATTACTGGAGGTATATGATAAGCCTCAGTGTTGGGTAGAGTGTTTCCTTGCACTGTATTCTTTTTCAAGACTGTTTTAGCTATTCCAGGGTATACATTTCATATAAGTATTATAAAAATCTATGAATGCCTTCAAAACAATTACTGGGATTTTGATAGGAATTTCTGTAAACCTGTAGATCAACTTGGGGAGAATTAAAATATTTATTGTTTCTGATATTATGATTAATATACATGATATGCCTATTTATTTGGATGTCCTTTGATGTTTTTCATCATCATTTTGGAATTTTCAGCATACAGATGGATGATCTGTTTGAAAGAAGAATGTGTTCTTCTACTGTTGGCTCGAGTGTTCCATATGTCAATTAGATCCTCTTGGATTATGGCATTATATCATTATTCTAACTTATGGCTGACTGTTTATCTAACACATATTTCAATTTCTGAGATTGGGGTGTTGTTTTCACTATTTTTGTGGTGGTGTTTACCTTTTCTTTCAGATCAGACAGTTTTGTTTTGAGGTTCTTATTTGGTGTATGCACATTAAGAAATGTTATATTTCTCTGGTGGATTGATTGTCTAATCTTTGTCTCTCTGTTGTTTTCTTGTTCTGAATTTTAATTTATTATATATTAGTATAGTTGCTCCTGTTTTTCTCTAATGAATGTTTACACAGTATATCTTTTTCCACCCTTTTCTTTGAATCTACTATAACATTGTGTTTATTTGAAGTAAATTTCTTGTACACAGTACACTGTTGGATCCTTTTCTTTATCCACTCTGCCAGTCTCTGTGTTTTAATTGATGTATTTATATAATTTACATTATTAAGGTAATAATTGAATTAAATAATTTAATGCAATTAGTGTGATTTAATGTGATTAAAATGTGATTAATATTTATGATAATTTAATTAATTACTTATAATTATTTAAAAGTAAGTATTACTGCTATCTTAGTGTTTATGTGTTTTATTATTAGTTTCCTATCTGTTTAATCTGTTTCTTATATCTATTTCTCTTTCTTTTTTTAAAATTTCTTTTAGGTATTAAAAATTTACAAATATTTCACCTTGATTTATTTATAGTGCTTTTGAGTATTTCACTTTGCATTTGTCTCTTTGTGGTTGGTCTAGGTATTACAACATACATGAAAAACATTACATTCTACTTGTACTGGCATTTAACCATGTAAATGAAGTGAAAAAAACTCCTGTTTATTCTCACACTTTAAAACAATTATTTATTTATTTACTTATTTATTTAAGTATGGTTAATTTGCAATGTTCTGTTAGTTTCAAGTGTACAGCAAAGTGATTCAGTTATGTATATATATTCTTTTTCAGGTTTTTTTCCATTATTGGTTATTACAAGATATTGACTATAGTTCCCTGTGCTACACAGCAAGTCCTTCTTGTTTACCATTTTTATATATAGCACTGTGTATACATTAATCCCAAAGTCCTAATTTATCTCCTCCCTCCACTATCCCCTTTGATAATGATGTTTTTTTCTATGTCTGTGAGTCTATTTCTGTTTTCTAAATGTCCATTTGTATCTTTTTTTTTTTTAGATTTCACATATAAATGATATAATATGATATTTGTCTTTCTCTGGCTGACTTAATATGACATTCTCTAGGCCCATCCATGTTGCCACAAATGACATTATTTCATTCTTTTTTATGGGTGAGTGATATCCCATTGTATGTATGTGTGTATATATACACCACATCTCCTTTATCACACTTTTGAAATATAATTATCTTAAATATTGCCTCTATACACACTGATCACTGCATGGGATGGTATTATAACTTGTACTTCAACCACCTAAAAGGGTTTAGTAAATTTATAAGAAGTGGGGTCATCTATTATATTTACCACGTACTTTTATTCATCTGATGGTCTACTTTCTGAAGGTCCAAGCCTTATTCTATTGTCATATTATTTTTGTTTGGATAGTTCCTCTGGCCATTCTTAAAGTATAGATGTGTTGCAAACAAATTATCTGTTTTTCTTTATTTGAATATGTCCTAAATTTCCTTTCATTTCTGAAGGATATTTTCATGGGAGATACAACACTCACTTAACGGCTATTTTCTGTTTATACCTAAAAAACATTGTACCACTTCCTTCTGGCCTGTGTGGTTTTAGACAAGAAATTCTCTGTCATTCACATTGGTGTTTCCCTACTAGGTAGTGCTCCTTTCACTTTGGTTGTTTTAAGATCTTTCCATTTAGTTTTCAGAAGTTTACCTGTTATATGTCCTGTTATGGAATTGCTTGGGTTTAGCCAATTTGAGGTAAACACAAATTATTGAAATTGTAGGTTCATGTATTTTGTTATATTTGGTAAATTTTCAGCTTTTTTTTTAAACTTTGCTAAATTCATTTATTAGCTCTAATAGTTTTTTTTTAATTTATTTATTTTATTGGCTGTGTTGGGTCTTTTTTTCTTTTTGCTGTGCATGGGCTTTCTGTAGTTGCGGTGAGTGGGGGCTACTCTTTGTTGTGGTGCACAGGCTCCTCATTGCCGTGGCTTCTCTTGTTGCAGAGCATGGGCTCTAGGCACATGGGCTTCAGTAGTTGCAGCACATGGGCTCAATAGTTGTGGCACATGGGCTTAGTTGCTCCTGTGGGATCTTCCTGATGCAGGGCTCGAACCCATGTGCCCTGCATTGGCAGGCAGATTCTTAACCACTGTGCCACCTAGGAAGCTCTCAACTATTATTTTTAAATATTTTTTCAGCCCCACTCTTTCCTCTGCTTCAGAGGCTCAAATATTAGCACTTTTTATTATCTCACATGCCCCTGAAATTATTTTTATATTATTCCAGTCTATTTTTTTTATTTTTGATTCAGTAAATACTATTGAGCTGTTCTCAATTTCATGGATTCTATCATCAGTCAGCTGCACTCAGATCATTCAGTAAGCTTATTGTTTTGTTTTGTTTACTTTTTTTGTGCATGTTCCTATTTCTGTAATTTCAATTTTGTTCCTTCTTATAACATATCTCTTTGCTGAATGTTTCTATTATTTTCTTTTTTTTTCATGGAAGTTTGTAATTGCTTGTCAAAGCAATTATATGACGGCTGCTTTAAAATTCTTGTCCAATAACTTCAACAACTGCTAGTATCTAATTGTCCATGTGTCATTGTCTGTTGTTGTTTATGTTGTAATTTTCCTGATTGTTGACATGACCAGTGGTTTTCCATTGTATCCTGGACATATTAAATATTCTAATACCTGGATGTTTATTCTTCCTTTAAAAAAAACAGTTTTACTATTGATTTGCAACATTAGGGCTATTTTATCCTCACTGCTTTCTTTTCTAGATGTGTGGTTTAAACAGTAATTATTCTATGTATTTGTCTATTTGTTCTTTCAGTTCCATCAGTATTTCTTTGAGTTTTTATTGTGGAAAAATTTACATAACATAAAAATTATCAAATTAAACATTTCAAGTGCACAGTTCAGTGGCATTAGTACATGCACATTGTTGTGCAGCCAGCACCAACATCCATCTCTAGGATATTTCCCATCTTCCCAAACTGAAACACTCTATGCATTAAATAAAAACTCCTCATTTTCCCATTCCCACAGTCACTGGCAACAGCCATCCTATATTTCTGTCCCTATGAATTTGACTATTATATGTGGCTCAGATAAATGAAATTATACAGTATTTGTCCATTTTTGACTGGCTTATTTCACCGGCAATAATGCCTTTAAGGTTCATTAATATTGTGGCATGTGTCAGAATTACCTTTTTAAGGCTAAATAATACCCCATTTTAAGTATACACCACAATTTTAATCCATTTATCTACTGATGGACACTAGTTTCCATCTTTTGACTACTGTGAATAATGCTGCTATAAACATGAGGGTATAAATATCTGTTTCAGTCTCTGCTTTCAGTTCTTTTGAGTATATACCAAGAAATGGAATTTCTGGATCACATGGTAATTATGCTTTTAATTTTTTGATGAACCAGCATACTGGTTCCATGGAGGATGAACCATTTTATATTCCCACCAACAGTCCATAAGGTTTCCAATTTTCAATATCCTTTCCTATTCTTGTTATATTCTGTTTTTTTAAATCATAGCCATTCTAAAGGTGGTGAAGTAGCATCTCATGTGGTTTTGATTTGCATTTTTGAATTAGTGATGCTGAGCATCTCTCTGTTCAAGTCCTTTTCTCATTTTGTAATGGGGTTGTTTATTGTTGTTAAATTTCAGTGTATTTAAAATATGTTTTCCATATTAACATCTTATAGGACATATTATTTGCAAATAATTTTCATATTCCATGGCTGCATCTTTGCTGTGTTGATAGCATCCTTTGATGCACAAAAGTTTACGTATGTACTATACATATGTACACACATACATATATATATACATATATTTATATTCATTTATGCTTTTAGTTCCTACATTTATGTTTTGAATCATTTTGAGTTAGTTTCTGTATATGGTGCAAGGTAAGAATCCAACTTAATTCTTTTGCATGTGGATATCTAAGTTTCTTCCCACAATTTGTTGAAAATACAGTCTTTAACCAATTGGATCGTCTTGGCATCCTTGTCAAAAATAAATTGACCATTCACATGAGTTTATTTTGGACTCTCTATTCTAGTCCACCAGTCTATATGTCTCTAAGTATCACACTGTTTTCATTGCTGTAGCTTTATGGTTGGGAAGTTTTGAAATCAGGCAGTGTAATACCTCCAGCTTTATTTTTTTAAAAGTTGTTTTGGCTCTTCATGGTCTCTTGAGATTCAATATGAATTTGGGGATGGATTTCTCTGTTTCTCAAAAAAAGTTGGAATTTTGATGGGGATTGTATTGCATCTCTAGATTTCTTTGATAGCAGCATTTACATCTTAAAGTCTTTCACTCATGCACATGGGATTTCTTTCAATTTATTTGCTTTTTTCTTAATTTCTGTTAGCAACATTTTGTATTTTCAGTGTACAAGTCTTTTAGCTCCTTTGTTAAGATTATTCCTAAGTATTTTATTATTTTCATGCTATTGTAAATGGAATTGTTTTCTGAATTTCCTTTTTTGGTTGTTTATTGTAAGTGTATACAAACAACTGTATTGAGTGTTGATTTTTAACCTGCAACTTTGTTGAATTTGTTTATTCTAAAAAAAATTGTGGAAACCTTAGTGTTTTCTACATATAAGTTCATAACATCTGCAGAGATAATTTTACTTATTCCACTCTAATTTGGATGACTTTTGTTTCTCTTTTGTGTCTAATTTCTCCATCTAAGACATGCACTAATATGTTGAATAGAGGTGGTCAAAGTATATATCCTGGTTTTGTTCCTGAACTTAGAGGAAAAGCTTTGAGTTTTTCTCCATTGAGAATGCCATTAACAGTGAGTTTTTTCACACATGGTTATAGTGGGCAGAATTGCGTTCCCCCAAATTCATATGTTTAAGTCCTAATCTTCAGTACTTCAGACCATGTATGTATTTGGAGATAGTAGCTTTAAAGAAGTCATTAAATTACGATATTATACTATGAGGGTCAGCTCTAATTCAATATGACTATTTTACTTATAAAAGAAAAAAATTTGATCACAGACATATGTAGAAAGAACACTATGTGAAGACTCACTGAGAAGATGGTCATCTGTAGCCAAGGAGAGAGACCTCATAAGAAAGTAAACCTGCAGCACCTTGATCTTGGTGCAAGCAAGGAGAAACCAGGTCACATTTTCAATTATTTGCTTACAAATCCCCTCAATACCAGAGTTATCATTTACCAGAATAGTACAAGCAAATTTCATTTGTTTAAGCTACCCAGTTTGTGGTACATTGTTATGGTAGTCCTAGCAAACTAATTCAGATTTGGTAATTTGAAGTGGAATACCTATGTGAAAAGTATCTTAAAATGTGGAAGTGTCTTTAGAACTAAGTAATGGGTTGAAGCTGGAAGTGTTTTGAGGTGCATAATTATTTTTAAAATCATAGATTACCTTGAAGAGATAGTTGTTAGAAAAAATGAGCATTAAACGTGCTTCTGCTGATATCTCAGGCAGAAACCGGAGGAAAATCTCCTCTTTTACGAAGTAGCAAAGAACTTGGCTGAATTCTGTTTTAGCATTTTGTGGAAAGTGGAATACAGTAAGTTGTAACTCTGATATTTAGTTGAGGGGATTTCTTCTTCTTTTTTTTTTCATCTTGTAAGTTATTATCTCAACATTGTAGATGAGAAAACTGAGAAAGTGGGGGAGGGGTGGGCAATGTACCTTGTGCAAAGTCACAGAGTTCATGAGCATTGGATCTGAGATTTATACCCAGGCAATGTAACTCCAAAGTCCACCCTCTGAAATCATTCTTCTAGTCTGTCTCCCATTTGAATATGATGTTACAGAGAGTATAAATAGGTCCAAATTGTTATATGTTATGTTGACATATATCAAAACTTTAATATGCATGCTCTTTGACTCAAAAAATTCCATTTCTGTATATTTGTGCCAAGAAATAATGGTGAATATGCCCCAATAAATATGTTAAAAGAAGTTCATCTCAACAATGTATATGAAAGAAAAAAAAAGCATTATCCATCAATAAAGGATTTATTTTTTTAATTATGATATATTTATACAATGTAATACTCTCAATCTATACTTATGTACATGGAATATTTTTTATTACATAAAATATATATTTAGTGGTATAAGGTAATTTTACCTAGTAATTTTTCCCAAATGATATGTAACAAACATTACTGCCATTCCACGTACCCCATATAAAACAAATCTTCAAGCACATATTTTAATACAGTAATTTTTGATAAAGGGCTGCATAGGAAATATTTTCAACTTTGCAGGTTACACTTTCTAGAGAGTATACAACTCTGCTCTTATAGCATGAAAGCAGCCCATAGAGAATATATAAACAATGATTGTGGATGTGTTCCAGTAAAACTTTATTTACAAAAACAGGTTTGAACTGTGGGTTATAGTTTGCTGACTCTCACTATCAAGTTTAATGACCAAGTACTGGCTAATATTCACAGATGAGAAAAATCAGAGGTCAATTCATGGACTAGAGTCCTGAGTATAATACTTTTGTTATCATAGGTACATTTTTTTTGTCTTGCAATAGTTTATCTTAATTTAATCTGTTGATTCCTATGTTGAGATTTCTTCCCACATCATAGAAATTCCCATGGGAAAAGCATTGAAGAAGTGGCCTGGTTTCTCCTTGTTTTTTATAGTAAAATGCAAAAGGAAAGAGATAAATTGAAGAGGATATTATAATTTTCAAAGACTTGAAGATTTGGAAAATTTTCAGCTCATCCATATTATTTTTTAAAAGTGAAAATATGTTCTGGAGGACACATCGAGAATGTGGCTGGATAACAATTTCTTGATAAGATTATGAGTATGACCCTTGAATGCAAGCAACCACCTCAGCAGAATCCAGGAGTAGAGATGCAGGAATCCAGAAAAAAAAATATGGAGAAGCTTCTTGTCAGATACCTTGGACTGCCATTATTTACATGAGAGGACAACAATTTTTTTTTAGAATTTCATACCAGCAAATACACAACCAGATGAGACTGAAAAGGAAAAAAGTACAAGAAAGTTGTCAGCCTTCTGGGATTCTACAGGAAGGGCCAAAAGAGATACCTGACTCCAAATATGTGGTGTCCTTCAAAAAAGGGAAATAATGACCCCAAAAGCAGTTCCTGGGTATGAAGGATTGCTATTGCTACCATAAGCTCAGGGAGTACAAACATGGAGGGCAAGGCTGTCCTTTTTAGTTCAGAGGCAGGGTCACCTCCTCCATCTCAGAGACTGAGCCACCCTTGGTTTCAAAGGGTTACAGAGAGTGGGTTCATCACCTAGATTTTAGTGGTGCAGGCTGCTTCTGCCCAAGTCTGAGAAGGCAAGGCCACTGCCCAAGGCCAAGGGAGTAGAGACACCACCCTGTGGGCCCAAAAGACAGAGTATGCAGCCAAAGAGGAATATTCTCAAGTCTTAAAATTGAATGAAAATTTACCTGCTGGGTTTTGGACTTGCTTTGCATCCAAGACCTCTTTCTTTTTCCATTTCATTCCTTTAGAAATAGACATGTGTACCCTATGCACATCCCACCATTGTATTTTGAAAGGAGATGACTTGTCTGATTCCACAGGTTCACAGCTAAAGAGGAATTTTGTCTCAAGGAAGAATCATATCTCAAGTTTACCTCATAACTTATCAGATAATATTTAGATTATATATTGCATTTCGAGTTCATCTTGGAATGGGTGTAGACTTTTGAGACTTTTGTGATGTGTGAATGTATTTTACATGCTAAAAGGGCATGAATGGGGAGGTTGAGGATGAAATATTATAGATTGCATTATGTTCTCCAAAATGTATATGTTGAAGTCTTAACACCTAGTATGTCAGAATGTGATAGTATTTGGGAATAAGGTCTTTTAAACAAGTAATTAAGGCCAAATGAGGTCATCAGTGTGGACCCTAAACCAATATGAGAGGCATTGTTATAAGAAGACATCTGAATATAGTTGTGTACAGAGGTAAGACCATATGAAGACACACTAAGACAGCTATCTCCAAGCTAAGAAGAGAATCTCCAGAAGAAATCAACTCCAATAATACTTTGATCTTAGAATTCTAGCCTGTAATACTGTGAGAAAAAAATTCTATTGTTAAGCCACACAGTCTATGGTATTTATGTCAATTGTAACAAAATAATACAATGAACATTATTATATTGAGGTAGTTTCCCTCTATTTCTAACATGTTGGATATTTTTATCACTGAATGGTGTTGAATTTTATCAAATGCTTTTTTCTGCATCAATTGAGATGATCATGTGTATTTTTCCTTTATGCTATTAACATTGTATGTTAGGTTGATTAATATGTGTATATTGAATCATCCTTGCATATATTAGTAAATCAATTTGATCATAGTATATAATCTTTTACTATTCTAGTGTTTCTGGTTTTCTAATATTTTGTTAAGGATTTTATATCAATCTTCACAAGAGATATTGGTGTATAGTTTCCTTTTCTGGTATTCTCTTAATCTGGTTTGATATCAAGGTAATGCTGGCATCATAGAATGACATAGAAAGGGTTCCTTCCCCTTCAATTTTTTGGAAGATTTTGAGGTTTGGTATCGATTCTTCTTTAAATGTTTGCTAGAATTCACCAGTGAAGACATCTGGTCCTGGGCTTTTTTTTTCTTGGTAGATTTTTAAATTTCCCATTCAGTTTTTTTATTGGCTATAGATCTATTCAGATTTACTATTTATTCATGATTCATTCTTGGTAATTGTCTACATTTAGAAATTTGTTCATTTTATCGGTGGTAACCAATTTTGTCGGTATACATTTGTTCATATTACTTTTATAATATTTTTTAATATTCTGCAAATCAGTAATGTCTGTTCCTCTGATTTTAGTTATTTGTCTTCATTTTTTTTCCTAATATAGCTCAAGGTTTCTTAGTCTTATTGATCTTTTCAAAAAACCAACTCTTTGTTTTGTTTAATATTTCTTTCCTATTTTGTTTATTTATACTTTATTTTTCCTTTGTTCTTCTAGCTATGAGTTTAATTTGTCCTTCTTTATCTAATTCCTTAAAGAGTAAACTGAGGTTTCTGATTTGAGACACTTCTTTTATAATATAAATATTTTCAGCCATGAATTTCATTCTTAGCACTGCTTTTGCTGCTTTCCATATGCTTTAGTATGTTGCGTTTTTATTTTCCTTTGTCTCAGTAATTTTTAAATTTCTCTTGTGATATATTTGACTCATTGGGTATTTAAGAGAATATTGTGTAATTCAGCATTTTTGTGGATTTTCCACTTTTTCTTCTGTTGTTGATTTCTAGTTTTAATCCATTGTGATTAGAAAATATATTTTGTATCATTTCAATTTTAAAAAAATGAGATTTTTTTTTTGTGGCCTAATTTGTGATCTATCCTGGAGAATATTCCATGTACACTTAAGAAGAATATACTGCCAATGTTGGGCAGTGTTTTTTGTATGTCTGTTATGTCTAATTGGTCTTTAGTATTACTCAAATCTTCTATTTCCATATTGTTCTTATGTCTGGTTGTTTTTTTCACAATTGGAAGTGGATATTGAAGTCTCCTATTATTTTAGTAGAGTTGTCTATTTATCCCTTCTATTTTGTCAATTTGCTTCATATGCTTAAAAGCTCTGAGGTTTGGTGCATGTGTGTTTATAATCATCATAAATCCTTGGAGATTTGATTATTTTATGATTATCTGTAATGCCTTTCTTAGTCTCTTGTAAGAGTATTTTCCTAAAGTCTTTTTTGTTTGATATGAGTATAGCCAGCTTTGCTCTCTTTTGGTTATTGTTTGCATGAAATACTTTTTTTCCATTCTTTGACTTTCAAACTATGCATATCATTATATCTAAAGTGAGTTTCTTGTAGGCAGCATGTATTGGGGTCCTGTTTTAATTAATTTTGTCAATCTGTTTTTGAATTGAGGAGTTTAATTCATTTACATTAAAGTAATTACTGATAGTTAAGGACTTATTATTTCCATTTTGTTATTTGTATTCGGTATAATCTACAGCTCTTTTTGTCTCTTATTTCCTCCCATACTGCATTCTTTTGTGATTAGTTAATTTTTTTGTATTGTCATGTTTTCATTCTTTTCATATTTCCTTTTGTATATATTCTAAAGGTACTTTGTGGTTACAATGGGTAGTATATATAACATCCTATATTTATAACAATCTATTTTAAACTAATATCAACTTAAATTCAATCACATTAAGAACTACTTTTACAACTCACAACCCTCCTTTATGTTATTGAGGTCCCAAATTACATTTCTTTAATTAAATAGATTAAATTAAAATAGATTCAGAATTTGTTTTATGTTTTTACTTTAAATCTTTTAGAAGACTACAAAACGGAGCTATAAACCAAAATTACAATAATACTAGTTTTTATATTTTTTCTTGTATTTACCTTCATTTATTCAGAAAGTTTATATTTATTGGCTTCTAGTTACCAATATATATAACCCATTTTTATTTAACTGATTTTCATTTCAACTTGAAGGAGTCCTTTTAGTATTTCTAATAGGGCCAACTCTCTCAGCTTTTGTTTATCTGAAAATGAGATATTTCTTCCCTCAGTTTTGGAAGAAAGTTTTAACACATATAGAAGTTTTGGTTAGCAGGTTTTGTTTGTTTGTTTGTTTTGCAGCACTTTAAATGTATAAACCCAATGTATAATCCCAATGCCTTTTGTCCTGAAAAGTTTCTGCTTAGAGATCTACTGATAATCTTATTGAGTAACCTTTTTACATGATGAGTCTCTTTTCTCTTGCTGGTTTCAAGGTTCTCTGTTTATCTTTGTCTTTTGACAGGTTGATTATAATGTGTCTCAGTGTAAGTCTGTTTGTATTTATCCTACATGGTATTCCTTGAGCTTTTTGCATTTGCATAGCTATGTATTTCCTCAATTTTTGGACATTCTCAGCCATTAATATTTCAAATAACACTCTTTGCCTTTTTCTCTCTCTTCTCCTCCCTGGACTCTCATAATTGTCTTTTTGATTGAGTCACATTAAGATCTGTCTTTTTGTCTTTTTGATTGAGTCACATTAAGATCTGTTCACTTTTATTCATTCTTTTTTTTTTTTTTTTTGCAGCTTCAAATAGATAATTTCAAATGACTTGTCATTAAGTATTTGACTTTTTTCTTCTGTCTGTTTGAGTCTACTGTTGAATGCTTGTAGTAAAAATTTCAATTCACTTGTATTTTTCAGCTCCAGTTCTTTTGTTTGCATCTTTTTATAATTTATATCTCTTTGTAAATGTTCTTATTTTGTTCAAATGTTGTTTTCTGGATTTCCATTAGATTTTTTGTCTCTGTTTCCTTTTAGCTCTTTGAGCATATTTAAGACTGTTGCTTTAAATTTTTTCTCTGGTAAATATAAAGCCTGTGTTTTTTCATGGATGGTTTATGGAGATTAATATGCTTCTATAATAGGTTATGTTTTAGTATTTCTTTGTGTTGGATCTTTATTGAATGCTTTATATTTGAAAAAGAAAGCTGCTACTTCTTGACTTTGCAGACTGGTTCCATGCAAGGGAAGATTTTCACTAATATGCCAGGTATGAAGGCTTCAATTCATCTCTGATCTATCATGTGCATGTGCCTTCTCTGAGTATATACACATGCAATTTTTTTCTGAATTTTCCTTAAACACTTCTGCTTTTAAAAGTCTTTATTTCCCTAAGGGTCTTCCCTATGTTTCTACACAGAATTTTAGCTGATTTCTTTCATACAGCAATTAGTAATCTCTTATCCTTTTTGTCTGTGAGACTGAGTTTCCCTATGGCATTAACAAATCATGCTCTTGATTCCTTTGTCTTCTCCTATCATGAGATTCTAGCTGTTTTTTTCTATCTGAGCTGCAAGTTAGTTATCACAGAGTCCAATCAGTTAGGAAGCCTACAAACAAGTTAGAACACTGCAAATTCAGTTCATTTTCTCTTTGGTTCACATAAGTGAGCTAAGAATCAGATTGTACCTTCCCCCAAACCATCCCATACCACATCAAGGAGGGTATGGGGCAAGGTGAAGTAAAAAACAACATAAAATTTCCTACCATGTTGAGTATAGCTTTTTCTTGATTGGATGTTTGTTTGGTTGCTGAAGACTTTTGCATGATTTCCAGAACTCCTATTAAGTATTTTTTAATTGAAGTATAGTTGATTTACAATATTGTGTTAATTTCAGGTGTACACCAAAGTGATTCATATAGTCCACTTATTTAGCCTCTCTGAGCTATAATCTCCTCATCTGAAAATGCATTATACATTTGACTTGACCTGTCACCATGTTTCTAGCTCTCACATTTATATGTCTGATCCTATGTTGCCACCTCAAGTTTTATTCTATGAGATATAGTGACCAAGGTATGTCCTGGAATTCTCTGGTATTCAGGGTCATAACTGATATGAATAATAGAGCAGGAAGGAAAAAAGTATAGAAAATCATGAATTCTTTTTTTGTTTATTATTTATTTTTTTTGGCTGCATTGGGTCTTCATTGCTGTGTGTGAGCTTTCTCTAGTTGTGGAGAGCACAGGCTACTCTTTGTTGTGGTACATGGGCTTCTCAGTGTGGTGGCTTCTCTTGTTGCAGAGCACAGGCTCTAGGTGCATGGACCTCAGTAGTTGTGGCGCATGGGCTCAGTAGTTGTGAATCATGGGCTCTAGAGCACAGGCTCAGTTGTTGTGGCACACGGGCTTAGTTGATCCACAACATGTGGACTTAACCCACACTAGGGATTGAACACATGTGCCCTGCATTGGCAGGCCGATTCTCAACCACTGCACCACCTGGAAAGTTCCAGAAATCATTAATTCTTTATGTCTGATATGCTCAAGAGATGAATTAGAATCAGTCTGAAGATCTTAAGTAGTTTAAGTTGTTAGCTTATAAATAAGCAGTGTTTGTAACTTCTAGCATGAAGTAAGAGAGCCTAGTCTTTCAGTAGACTGGTATCCTTTTCCACACAACTACACTGCTTGAACCCATTTATCCCTATATTTTCATTGTCAAAAAAAAATTCTGGAGACAGAAATAAGCCTATCTCTGAAACAGATACAGAATCAGGAACATAGAGAACAGACTGGTGGTTGCCAAAGGGGAGGGGATTGAGGGAGGGATGGAGTGGGAGGTTGGGGTTAGCAGATGTATGCTTTTATAAAGAGAATGGATAAAAAACAAGGTCCTGTTGTATAGCACAGAAAACTATATTCAAGATCTTATGATAAACCATAATGGAAAAGCATATTTAAAAAAGATGTATATATATGTATAACTGGATCACTTTGCTGTACACCAGTAATTAACACATTTTAAATCAACTATACTTCAATTAAAAAAAATAAAAAAAAATAAAAATGAGGGAGAAAAAAAGACTTCAGTAGTAAAACGTTGAGGCTCCTGCCTCAAGTTTTAGTTCATTCTCCAAGAAGAAAAAACTTGAAGAAAAAACTGCAAGAATATATTTTAACTTCTCACATTATATAGCATGTATTGTTTTACTTACACAGTTTGAATTTCCTTGTTTACTTTTCTTTTTCTTCGTATTGCATGCCATATAAAATACATGCTTATTACTAATGAGACTATCAGTGCTCTTGAGTTTTTTAGTAGGGAGAAATGGTGCGACTGTGACATTTTGACTCTTCTTCATTGATTCAACACTTCTACTACAAATTCTTTTTTTAACTGAAAAGAAAAAATATATTCCCTTTTATGTAAAAATAAATGTTAAGGAAGTAAATTTTAATTTACTTCATAAAGTCATATTGATGATGATAAATGTTGATATCCCCCTTTAAATAAACTTCTTTATAAATCCTGACATAATTGTTTATTCAAAAGTTGTTTCTGTTTGCTGAAATTATGCAATAATCATATTAAAACTATACATAAAAGTGAGCAGAAGGAAAGAAATCATAAAGATCAGATTAGAAATAAAAGAAAAAGAAGAAAGCAATAGCAAAGATTGAAAAAAACTAAAGCCTGATTCTTTGAGAAAATAAACAAAATTGATAAACCATTAGCCAGACTCATCAGGAAAAATGTGAAAAGACACAAATCAACAAAAGTAGAAACGAAAAAGGAGATGTAACAACCAACACTACATAAATACAAAACATCATGAGAGACTACTACAAGCAACCAAATGCCAATAAATTGGATAACCTGAAAGAAATGGATAAATTCTTAGAAAAGTACAATCTTCAAAGACTGAACCAGGAAGAAATGCAAAATATGAGTACAACTTTCACAACTACTGAAACTGAGACTGTAATTAAAAATCTCCCAACAAATAAAAGTCTAGGGCCAGATGGTTTCACAGTTGAACTCTATCAAAAATTTAGACAACAGCTAACACCTATCCTTCTCAAAATCTTCCAAAATAGAGCAGCAGGAGGAATACTGTCAAATTTATTCTACAAGGCCACCATCACCATGATACCAAAACAAGCAAAGATGTCACAAAAAAAAAAAAAAAAAAGAAAGAAAAGAAAAGAAAAGAAAGAAAAGAAGAGAAGAGAAAATTACAGGCCAATAGCACTGATGAATACAAATGCAAAATCCTCAACAAAATACTAGGAAACAGAATACAACAGCACATTAAAAAGATCATACACTATGATCAAGTGGAGTTTATATCTGGAATGCAAGGATTCTTAAATATATGCAAATCAATCAACATGATACATCATATTAACAAAATTGAAGGATAAAAACCATATGATAATCTCAATAGATGCATAAAAAGCTTTTGACAAAATTCAACACCAACTTATGATAAAAACTCTCCAGAAAATGGGCATAGAAGGAAATTACCTCAACATAATAAAAGCCATATATGACAAACCAACAGCCATTATCAATTAAAATGGTGAAAAAATTAAAACATTACCTCTAATATCAGGAACAAGACAAGGGTGCCCACTCTCACCACTATTATTCATTATAGTTCTGGAACTGTTAGGTACAGAAATCAGAGAGGAAAATGAAATAAAAGGATTCCAGATTGGAAAAGAAGAAGTAAAACTGACACTCATTGCAAATGACATATTATATATAGAAAATCCTAAAGATGCTACCAGAAAACTGCTAACACTAATTGATGAATTTAGTAAAGAAGCAGGATACAAAATTAATGCACACAAATCTCTTGCATTCCTATACACTAACAATGAAAGAGCAGAATAATAAATTTAGGAAACACTCCCATTATCATTGCAGCAAAAAATATGAAATACCTAGGAATAAACCTGCCTAAGGAGAAAAAAGACCTGTACACAGAAAATTATAAGACATTGATGAAAGAAATCAAAGATGACACAAACAGATGGAGGGACATTCCATGTTCCAGCACTGAAAGAATCAATATTCTGAAAATGACTATACTACCCAAAGCAATTTACAGATTCAACGCAATCCCTATCAAGTCACCAATGGCACTTTTCACAGAACTAGAACGAGCAATTGTACGATTTGTATGGAAATACAAAATACCCCGAATAGCCAAAGCAATCTTGTGATGGAAAGATGGAGCTTGAGGAATCAGGCTCCTTGACTTCAAACTGTACTACAAGGCTACAGCAATCAAGACAGTATGATACTGGCACAAAAAGAGAAATATAGATAAATGAAACAGAATAGAGAGCCCAGAGATAAACTCACACACATACAGGCACCTTATCTTTGACAAAGGAGGCAAGAATATACAATGAACAAAAGACAGCCTCTTCAATAATTGGTGCTGGGAAAATTGGACACCTACATGTCAAAGAAAGAAATTAGAACACTTCTTAGCACCATACACAAAAATAAACTCATAGTTGATTAAAGACCTAAATGCAAGGCCAGACAGTATAAAACTCTTAGAGGAAAACATAGGCAGATCATTCTATGTCATAAATCAAAGCAAAATCCTTTTTGAACCACCTCCTAGAATAATGGAAATAAATTCACGAATAATCAAATGGGACCTAATGAAACAAAAGCTTTCACAGAGCAAAAGAAACAGGACAAGAAGACAACACTCAGAGTGGGAGAAAAATTTTGCCATGGAAGGAACTGACAAACGATTAATCTCCAAAATAACAAGCTGCTCATGCAGCATAATACCGAAAAAGCAAGTAACCCAATCCAAAGATGTACAGAAGACCTAAATAGACATTTCTCCAAAGAAGACAGGCAGATGTCTAAAAAAAGTGAAAAGATGCTCAACATCACTCCTCATTAGGGAAATGCAAGTCCAAACTACATTGAGGTACCACCTCACATCTGTCAGTATATCCATCATCAACAAATCTAGGAACAATGAATGCTAAAGAGGGTGCAGAAGAAAAGGGAACCCTCCTGCACTGTTGGTAGGAATGTAAATTGATACAGCCACTATGGAAAACAGTATGGAGGTCCCTTAAAAAAACTAACAATAGAAGTACCATATGACCCAACAATTCCACTACTAGGCACATATCCTCAGAAAACCATAATCCAGAAAGAAGCATGTACCACAATGTTCATTGCAGCACTATTTACAATAGCCAGGATATGGAAGCAACCTAAATGCACATCAACAGATGGATGGATAAAGAAGATGTGACACATATATACAATGGAATATTACTCAGCCATAAAAGTAATGAAATTGAGTTATTTGCAGTGAGGTTGATGGACCTAGACTCTGTCATACAGAGCGAAGTAAGGCAGAAAGAGTGAAATAAATACCGTATGCTAACTGATATATATGGAATCTAAAAAAATAATAGTGATGAACCCAGTGATAGGCAAGAATAAAGATGTAGATGTAGAGAATGGACTTGAGGTCATAGCGGGGGGAGGGGCAAAGGGGAAGCTGGGATGAAGTGAGAGAGTAGCATTGACATATATACACTACCAAATGTAAAATAGCTAGTGGGAAGCTGCTGCATAACACAGGGAGGTCAACTTGATGATAGGTGATGACTTTGAGGCCTGGCATAGGGAGGGTGGGGGGGAGTCATGGGAGGGAGGGGATATGGTGTATATGTATAAGTACAGCTGATTAACTTTGTTGTACAGCAAAAACTGGCACAAAAGTGTAAAGCAATTATTTTCCAATAAAGAGCTCTAAAAAATAAAATATATGTAAATCAAATCCTCATGTTATATGCCTTAATCTTATGTAGTGAAATATTTTTCAATACAACTGAGCAGGGTTAGCTATTTTTTCTTGTTTTTAAAATTTTAAATGGGATGAAACTTAATGTTTTTATTCATCGAGTACCTACTATATCCTCCAAACTGATGTAATTGTTAATATTTTAAAAGTGTATTATGACAGATGAGAAGTTTTTAAAATTATAAATTGGAAATATACTTTGACAAAATTAATTTTGTAAATGAAGGGCTAAAATGATCACGCGGTATGGTGGTATTTTTTATTTCTTATAAAGAATTATGTTGTCTCAAGAATCTTGCAAACTCTTGGAGCAATTATTAAGAATAAAAGCATGTTACATGAGAAAAGGAAATTTATACTCTTGGTAATATAAAATTTATGCTTTTGGCCCCATTCTATTGATGATTAACACCACTTGAACTTACATAAGTGTTTGTTATAAATTCATCTAATTGCATCGTTCCAACATAGACAAAATGCTACCTTTATTTATTTTCTGCATAAAGAAAAACTATGTTTTATACTCAATGGAGTGTTTCTATTACAGGGAGTCTGTATATTTTGTATACGTTTTCATGGCCTATATTCTGCAAGTTCTTCAACAGAAAAATTACCAAAATCATGAGGTATGAGATTTTGTCAGTTCTGGAACAGAAGCATTCTCTCTGTCATGTTTCTAGGCTTCTAAACACAGATCTTAGAATTTGAAAGATATTGAGGGGGTAGAGGAAATGTTACATTTGGGTGAAGTTGGGTAGAGAAGACTAGAGTTAAATGTACCAAGATTTTCTCTGGCATTATGAATGGCATAAAGCATTTGGTATTAGTTCTGACAATTTTATTTGCCATCTATTCAGAAACAGAGAAGCCCAAAGGAACCCTCATATGTTTTACTAGAAAGCAGAACAGCTTTCAGTGCCTTTCAAGGATTTCCTCAGAAGATTTATCAAGTAAAAAGAGTATAGCAGGTCTGCCAGCTGCTGAGGTCCTGTGCCAGTACACCTAAAAGGTGGGCAGAAAACACTTTTCCTGGTGCTAGCTCCCCAAATGCTAAGAGTGGTCAGGCATTCTGGGAATTCATAAGCACTAGGAGACATAGTTTACCTGAAAAAAAAATGTTGTCCCAAAATCCCATGGAAACAACTTTTGTTCTCTTCCCCTGCTTTCCCCTGCTTTGTTAGATTTTCCCTTCTGTTCTCTTTTCCTTGTTCATGTCTTTTATGTTATTGGTATTTGTTCAGAGCAATTAAAATAAACTTTATAAACTATATTATATACAGCACTCTTTGATAGCTCACAACAAAACTTTAATAATAGAATAAAAGGAATTCAAAAACTTGTTCTCTCTCTCTCTCTGTCTCTCTCCTATTTAAGTATATTTTAAGTGTCTAAACCAGACCAATTACAGTTAGAAGCTACTTTACTTAATCCTCTCATTTATCTCATGGGAAAATTACCAAAAGCAGCTCTTAAAATATCAAAATCCCAAAATATGCATTAAAGCAGAAAGAAAATCTGTTTCTTCCTAAGCAAACCTTCAGGAGTCTCCTGGCATTTTTAATTAAAGTAGCAAATAGATTGATATAGTTTATATTCCAATAAACATACTGCTTGGGAAAAAGTAGATGAAAAATTAATGCATTAATAATTCAAACCTCAGTGGCCATGTCTAAAGCAGGAATTCAATCATTCCTGGGTTGTACAAGATAGTTGGTTGCAGGCTCTTTACTTTTGTGTAACTACAAATGCCTTTGCAATGACTGAACTTCATACCAAGAATATTAACTGACAAATGAGAAAGGGCAACAGGTGCCTGATGAAAACAAAAGCAAAAGTTCAAAAAATAGAGAAAAAAATTGAACTTTTTTGTAAAAGGCACTGATGCCTCTACATAAAGCACTTGGCATTTGAATACTGCTCTAAGAAAATTAAAATGAAATAAAGAGGAAAATTTCTTTCAACACAAAGACATTTGTATCCCCACTTAATCATAAGCTCTAGAAATTGGCTTTGACTTAAACCTTTGCATCCTCTTAATAGGTTTTTTAGGGTCTGTGATTCCATTTTAAAAATTCAGAGTCACATTGTGCCATCAGGGAATCAGAACTCATGAAATTTTGTTTAACATCAATATCAGATCTTGCCCATTTAAAGTTAGAATCCCTTCACTTTCGTTTGTAGTAAGAATTAATATTGCCTTTGGCTAGAAAAGGATATCTTCATTTATAGATACTCATGGTATAAGAAGAGTATAATTCTACATGGAAGATTTTCTGGGTCTAAATAGCAGAGAGAGCAATTAACGTGAATACTCAAGTGTGGTAATTTGATAGTTTAATGAGCTATCGTCTTGAACAAGGACATCAACATATGAATAAACATTCTTGTAAATAATTATTACAGAACTGCATTGTAAACACGATTAATCATTGCAAGGTGTTAGCTCAAGATATTTCCTTCACAGGTTTCTTGGCACTTGCTACATGGTTTAGCATGAAGACTTCAGTGGCAGACACTATTATTACTTTAATTTGGGGATATATGGTTTAATTTTGGGATAGATGGTTGGGAAAAATCTAATGTTTTCATATATTTGGGAAACAAAAAGTCTAAATTTAAAAATTAAAAAAGAAGAATTTCATTTTGAATTACAAGTCTGAATATAGTACTTCATAATAAGCATGAGTCAGAAATTTGAGTCACCAATAAATGCAATGCAAATGATTGGTCACTTAAAACACATTGGCTCTTGATGTGCATTAAATACTACCTAATACATATAGTTAGTAAAATAATCTAACTCGCAATGTGTAACTTGATTTTAACAAAATATGTTTGTAAGAGGATTCTAATCAGAGGCAGCTGAAAGTTTACATAAGATCTCACATCTAAAATGTACAAAGCATATTTAAACCTATGTGTAACTAAAAACTAGAGATTTACTCACCAAGTATAATAAACATATGAATGATATTTCATTTCTTCTTCCATAACATATATTAAAGATGTTTTCCATTTTTATCTGAAAATCATCTCCATAGAAATTCTAGACCGTGATGTCTTTAAGGATATGGTATACATTTTGGTAGTGGATGACACCAGAGGCCACCAAGAAGACCTCCTAAAGTACTAGAAGTTTATAAAGTAGAATCTTTTGAGGTTTGAGGCTTTTTATTTGTTTTTGAGTAAATGTAAGCAGACTGGGGAGGAGTAGAGAAATGTCAGCACTCCTGTATGGGAATTTTTAAAAAGCTCAGATGGTTGAAAACAGCCTGGGGAGGAAGTGCACCACAGCTTACTGGGAGGAAGTTTGGGGAAGAGCCTGGGCCTGACAGAGAGGCAGGAGACACTTTTTCTGGGTGCTTGAGAGAAGCTTTCTGCTCTGCAAACTCATAGGCTGCAAAGCAGCATCTGCACAAGCACAACACAAAACCCGTGGCTGCTAAATCAAAACACAGGTCCTACCACTGCCGCCGCCACCTCCGCCACTGCCGCCGCCACCTCCGCCACTGCCGCCGCCACTACTGCTGCCACCGCCGCCAAGGGTCCTGTGTGTAAAAGTCAAGTGATTGGCCATACCCTCCCAGGCAACAGGTGCAGCCTGCTACCACCAAGGGTCACACATTCAGGATCAACTTCCCTGGGAGAATGCATGGCACACCTCAGGCTCATGATAACCTCTGCTGTTACAAGCACTCCCAGAGATTTCACTTAGACTGCCATATCCCTCCCTCCCCCTGACCTGAATTTGCAAGTGAGCCCCAATCACCCTCTTTTGCACCCTCTTGCCTGGGTGAGGAACTGACTCCTGAGAGAAGCCCTCAGGCAAAGAAGGGACCAACACCAAAACTGATCCCCAAGGACTGCAGGACCAAAGAAGAGGAAGGGGCACAGCCACAAGAGGAGCAGATTCAATGCTCACAATATGCTTGATACACCCTGCATCTGTGGATCACTTGAACAGATCAGTGTTTCTACAATAGAGGCTGTAGATTTAGAGGACAACTGTGGACTGTGGGGGCAAATACACACAGGACTAATATCAGATAACAGTCTGAGCTCTCCACAGACCTCTACATAGCAGGTGCAGAGAACTACCTAGAAGTATTGGATGACTTCCTGGTATGTTTGACTTGTTCCTGGTTTTAGGTATTTGTTAGTTTAATTTTTATGGTATATATTTGTATATGGATATGCCTGTTTATTTCTTTGAATACTTCTTTCTTTGTTTTCTTTGTTCTCTCTCTTTCTATTTTCTTTATTTTCTTACCTTATTCTCTTTTTGCAAGTGAAAGTGTGCACAACTCCTTGTATGATTTCCACTGCTTAGAGTTGTTTTTACCACCAGTCTTGGGGATTTTTCTGTCCTTTCCCTTTCTTCTTTTTTTCTTTTCTCTCCTTCTACCTCCTTTTTCTCTGTGCTGTGAAGGTTCCAGCATCTTTGTGCCCTGGCCAGGGTTCAAACATGGATCTCTGAGGCAGCAGAGCTGAGTCCAGGATGTTGGACAACTAGAGAAGTCCTGACCCCATGGAATATTAATCAGCAAGTTCTCCCCCAGAGGTCTCATTCTCAAAACTAAGATCCAAATCCAACCAAAGGTCAGAAAGCTCCAGTGCTGGATACCTGAAGCCAAATAGAACAGAGACAAGAGGAATTACTACTAGGCATCATAGGGAAAGGAGACAGAAAATATTATAAATTAGACAAAATGGGAAAGCAAAGAAACACTTTGCAGGCAAAGGAGCAAGATAAAAACCCACAAGACCAAATAAATTAAGAGGAAACAGGCAAATTGCCTGGAAAAGAATTCAGAGTAGTGACAGTAAAGATGATCCAAAATTTCAAAAACAAAATAGAGAAAATACAAGAAATATTTAATAAGGACCTAGAAGAACTAAAGAACAAACAGTAATGAAAAACATAATAACTGAAATTAAAAAAAAATAGATGGTATAAAGAGCAGAAGAACTGAGGCAGAAGGATGAGTAAGTGAGTTGGAAGATAGAATAGGGGAAATATCTGCCACAAAAAAAGAAAAAGAAAAAAAAGAATAAAAAGAAAGGAAGACAGTCTCAGAGACCTCAGGGACAACATTAAGCATACCAACATTGGAATCATAGACATCAGAAAGGAAGAAGAAAAAAGAAAGTGTCTGAGAAAATATTTGAAGATTTTATACTGGAAAACTTCCCCAAAATGGAAAAGGAAATAATCAAGACCAAGAAGTGCAGAGAATCCCATACAGAATAAAGCCAAGGAGAAACACACTGAGACACATAATAATTAAAGTAATGAATGTTAAACACAAAGAAGAAATCTTAAAAGAAGCAAGAGAAAAGCATCAAATAAAATATAAAGGAAAACCCATAAGGATAAGAGCTGATCTTTCTGCAGAAACTCTGCAGGCCAGAAGGGAGTGGCAGGAGATAAGTAAAGTCTTGAAAGAGAAAAATCTACAGCCAAGAATACTCTACCCAGCAATAATCTCATTCAGATTTAATGGAGAAATCAAAAGCTTTACAGACAAGCAAAAGTTAAGAGAATTCAGCATCACCAAACCAGCCTTACAACAATGACTAAAGGAACTTCACTAGGCAGGAAACACAAGTGAAGGAAAAGACTTACAAAAACAAACCCAAGACAATTAACAAAATGTTAATAGGAACATACATGTTAATAATTACCTTAAATGTAAATAGATTAAATGTTCCAACCAAAAGACACAGACTGGCTAAATGGATACAAAAACAACACCCTTATATATGCTGTCTACAAGAAACCCACTTCAGAGCAAGGGGCACATACAGACTGAAAGTAAGGGGATGGAAAAAGTTATTCCATGCAAATGGAAGTCAAAAAGAAAGCTGGAGCAGCAACATTCATATCAGAAAGATTAGACTTTAAAGACTACTACAAGAGACAAGGAAGGACACGACATAATGATGAAGGGATCAATCCAAGAAAAACATACAACAATTGTTAATATCTATGCATGCAACACAGGAGCACCTCAATACATAAGGTAAATGCTAACAAGCATAAAAGTGAAAATCAACAGTAACACAACAATATTGGGAGACTTTAATACCCCACTCACACCAGTGGACAGATCATCCAAACAGAAAATAAAAAAAGTAAACAATCTTTAAATGACACATTAGACCAACTCAACTTCATTGATATTTATCAGATGCTCCAACCAAAAACTACAAAACACACTTTTTCTCAAGTGCACGTGGACCATTCTCCAGGATAGGTCACATCTTAGGGCACAAATCAAGACTTGGTAAATTCAAGAAAATTGAAGTTGAATCAAGCATCTTCTGTGACAACAATGCCATAAGACTATATATCAATTACAGGAAAAAATTGTATAACATACAAATGCATGGAGGCTAAGCAATACGTTTTTAAACAAGTGAGATATCAGTGAAGAAATCAAGGAGAAAATCAAAAAATACCTACAAAAATGACAATGAAAACATGGTGAATTAAAACCTATGAGATGCAGCAAAATCAGTTCAAAGAGGTAAGTTGATAGCAATAAAATACAACCTCAAGAAAAAAGAAAAATCTTGAATAAACAACCTAACTTTACACGTAAAAAAAATGAAGAAGAAGAAGAAGAAGAAGAAGAAGAAGAAGAAGAAGAAGAACAACAACAACAACAACAACAACAACAAAACAAATTGAGTGGAAGGAAAGAAATCATAAAGATGAGATCAGAAATAAATGAAATAGAAATGAAGGAAACAATAGCAAAGATCAATAAAAATAAAGCTGGTTCTTTGAGAAGATAAACAACATTGATAATCCATTAGCCAGACTGATCAGGAAAAAAAGGGAGAAGACGCAAATCAACAGAATAAGAAATGAGAAAGGAGATGTAAAAACTGACACTGTAAAAGATGGCGGTGAAGTAGAGGGACGTGGAATGCATCCCTCTCCACAGATGCATTGGGAATGCACCGAAGGATGCAATAATTCCCACAGAGAACCAGCTGAACACCAGCAGATGGCCTCGGACACCAGAAAGGACCGCAAGGTGCCCGGCATAACAGGGAGGCAGGCATCTATGATGGCTCAAAGAGGGTGAAGTGGTGGAGCTGTGGCAGATGGGAGAGAGTGAGAAACATATGGAGGGTCCGCAGCGCAGCTCAGCATTGCCGGACCGAGAACAGAGGGTCCGGGAGTGGGAACATGGGAACCAGAGAGCTGGTTCAGGGTGAGAAACATTGTTGCCAGTAAGGTGACGGACTGAGAGGACAGGAAGGAAGAGGTCCACGGCAAGGAGTGCCTTCCCCTGAGAGCTGCCAGGCCATGATGGTGGCTGGAGGCTGCAGGCTCACAGGTGGGGGGTGAGGAGCTGCACACATAGCCTCTCTCTCTCTTTCCGCCCCTCTGCAACAGGCAGTGGAGAGACATCCTGCGGGCCACCTAAGGTGCTCAGGGATAACAAGCACCCTCAGGCACTCAGGCAGGGCTAGATTAAAATCCCTTGGAATGCTGGCAGCAGGGAGGCTGCCTAGGGAAACAACAACAACAACAAAAACCGAAGAGAGGCCCAACTCTAGACTTTCTGTTTACGCCTGAGCCACAGCCCCTCTGCAACAAGCACCTCCAAGCACAACTGAAACAACAGTGCACCACTGCTCACTCACTCAGAGAAGAAGGAGCCACTAATGTACCCTCTCTCTCCTCACACACCGACGCTTACAGACGAACAATAAATGAACCTCTGCTGGTCACAGAATATCGCAAAAAAACCCAAGGCGAGGAGAAGGACACTTACCGCTGAGACTCTAAGGAAACAAAAGTATTAGTATCAATTCCTATTGAACTGATCCATTCTGGGATCAGTTCTGGATTTTTTTGTTTCTTTTTCACTCTCTCTAATTTTTTTTTTAATTAAATATGATCTTAGCCCTAAGGGATTTACAAGTTTTATAACATAATTTTTAATGATATTTTTTTATTTTTTTATTTCATTTTTTTGCCTTTTTATATACTTCTATATCTAGCTAAGTTTTTAGTAGTATGGACAATATATCCCTCATACCTTCCTTTCATCCCTATCTTTTATACATTTATATTCCTTTCTTTTTATTTCCATATTTCCAACCACACTATGCTCTTCTGTTCCCCTTTCTTCCAGCCTTTTTAAGTTTATTTTATCTTAACATACTTATAAGCAACACTATCGATCTGCTCAGACTCCTTGCTCTATTCTCCAGATGACGCACCCACTTGGTATTTAATATTAGGTTTTTGTCTTTATCTTAGTTCTTAGTACAGTTGTCTAATTTCATTCAGAGAATTTCCATTCTCTCTGGTGATACTCTATCTCTTTTCTATATTTGATCCTAGCTTACAAAATCTCCCTGGATTAATGTTTGTATGTGTAAGGTGTTATTTGTTTGTTTGTTTGCTTTTGCTTTTGTCTCTGATTTGTTCTGTTTCAGGTGTCAATTTCTGTTGGGTTTCTCTTTGAATATCTGATAGCACACTGGGGTTCTGTCAGGTCTTTCTAGAGCCTTATGTCCTAATGGATTCAGTAATCGTGTGTCTTATACATGCATGTGTTTCCTAGACTTAATATTTGTTTAATCCAATAGTTGGACATTAGTCTGAGGCTTGGAGAGTCTTCTATAAACACCTCTATTGCCAGGACAAGCAACCCCAAAAGTCTGCACAACCATGAGGAAACAAAGAAACACCATGCAGGCAAAGGAGGAGGAAAAAACCCCACAAGACCAAATAAATGAGGAGGAAATAGGAAAAATGTCTGAAAAAGAATTTAGAGTAATGATAGTAAAAATGATACAAAATCTTGATAACAAAATAGAGAAAGTACAAGAAACAGTTCATAAGAACTCAGAAAAACAAACAGCAATGAATAACAAAATAAATGAAATTAAAAATACTCTAGATGCTATAACTGGCAGAATAACTGAGGCAGAAGAACAAATAAGTGAGTTGGAAGATAGAATGGGGGAAATAAATGCCACAGAGCAGGAAAAAGAAAAAAGAATAAAAAGAATAGAAGACAGTCTCAGAGACCTCAGTGATAACATTAAGTGTACCAACATTCAAATTACAGGCATCCCAGAAGAAGAAGAAAACAAGAAAGCGTCTGAGAAAATATTTGAAAATCTTATAGTGGAAAATTTCTCCAACATGGGAAAGGAAATAATTAACCAAGTCCAAGAAGCACAGAGAGTCCCATTCAGAATAAACCCAAGGAGAAATACACCAAGACACATATTAATCAAACCAATGACAATTAAACACAAAGAAAAAATATTAAAAGCAGCAAGAGAAAAGAAACAAACAACATATAAGGAAAAACCCATTAGGATAACAGCTGACCTTTCTACAGAAACTCTGCTGGCCAGAAGGGAATGGCAGAATACACTGAAAGTCCTGAAAGAGAGAAACCTACAGCCAAGAATACTCTACCCAGCAAGAATCTCATTCAGCTTTGAGGGAGAAATCAAAAGCTTTCCAGACAAGCAAAAGTGAAGAGAATTCAGCACCACCAAAGCAGCCTTACAACAAGTGCTAAAGGACATTCTCTAACTAGGACACACAAGAAAAGGAAAACACCTACAAAAACAAACCCAAAACAATTAAAAAAATGGTAGTTGGAACACACATGTCAATAATCACCTTAAATGTAAATGGATTAAATGCTCCAACCAAAAGACACAGACTGGCTGAATGGATACAAAAACAGGACCCTTCTATATGCTGCTTACAAGAAAACCACTTCAGACCAAGGGATACATATAGACTGAAAGGAAAGGGATGGAAAAAGATATTCCATGCAAATGGAAGTCAAAAGAAAGCTGGAGTAGCAATACTCATATCAGACAAATTAGACTTGAAAGTAAAGACTATTACAAGAGACAAGGAAGGACACTACATAATGATCAAGGGATCCATTCAAGAAGAACATATCACAATGGTAAATATCTATTCCCCCAATATAGGAGCACCTCAATACATAAGGCAAATGCTAACAGCTATAAAAGGGGGCATCGACAGGAACACAATAATAGTGGGAGACATGAACACCACATTTACATCAATGGACAGATCATCCAAACAGAGAATAAATTAGGACACACAAGCTTTAAATGACACATTAGAACATCTCGACTTAATTGATATTTATAGGACATTCCATCCAAAAACGACAGACTACACTTTCTCCTCAAGTGCACACGGAACATTTTCCAGGATAGATCACATCTTGGGTCACATATCAAACCTCAGTAAATTCAAGAAAACTGAATTCATATGAAGCATCTTCTCAGAACACAACGCCAGGAGACTAGATATCAATTACAGGAAAAAAACTGCAAAAAATACAAACACATGGAGGCTAAACAATTCACTATTAAACAACCAAGAAATCACTAAAGAAATCAAAGAGGAAATCAAAAAATATCTAGAAACAAATGACAAAAAAACACAACAACACAAAACATATGGGACGCAGCAAAAGAAGTTCTAAGGGGCAAGTTTATAGCAATAAAGACATATCTTAAGAAACAAGAGAATGATCAAATAAACAACCTAACCTTACACCTAAAACAACTAGAGAAAGAAGAACAAAGAAATCCGAAAGTGAGCAGAAGGAAAGAAATCATAAAGATCAGAGCAGAAATAAATGAAAAAGAAAGGAAGGAAGCAATAGCAAAAATAAATAAAACTAAAAGCTAGTTCTTTCAGAAGATTAACAAAATTGAAAAAACATTAGCCATACTCATCAAGAAAAAAAAGGGAGAAGATGCAAATCAACAGAATTAGAAATGAAAAAGGAGAATTAACAAAGGACACCTCAGAAATACAAAACATCATGAGAGACTACTACAAACAACTATATGCCAATCAATTGGATAACCTGGAAGAAATGGATACATTCTTAGAAAAATACAATCTTCCAAGACTGAACCAGGAAGAAATAGAAACCATGAACAGACCAATCACAAGTACGGAAATTGAGGCAGTGATTAAAAATCTCCCAACACACAAATGCCCAGGACCAGATGGGTTCATGGGCGAATTCTATCAAACATTTTGAGAAGAGTTAACGCCTATCCTTCTCAAACTCTTACAAAACATTGCAGAAGGCAGATCACTCCCAAACTCATTCTACGAGGCTACCATCACACTGATACCAAAACCAGGCAAAGATGTCACATAAAAAGAAAACTACAGACCAATATCACTGATGAATAGAGATGCAAAAATCCTCAACAAAATACTAGCTAAGAGAATCCAACAGCACATTATAAAAATCATACACCATGATCAAGTGGGGTTTATCCCTGGGATGCAAGAATTCTTCAATATATGCAAATCAATCAACGTGATACATCATATCAACAAATTGAAGAGTAAAAAACCATATGATCATTTCAATAGAGGCAGAAAAAGCTTTTGACAAAGTTCAACATCCATTTATGATAAAAGCTCTCCAGAAAATGGGCATAGAAGGAAATTACCTCAACATAATAAAAGCCATATATGAAAAACCAAAAGCCAACATCGTTCTCAATAGGGAAAAACTGGAAGAATTCCCTCTAAGAACAGGAACAAGACAAGGGTGTCCACTCTCACCATTATTATTCAACATAGTTTTGGGAAGTTTTAGCCACAGCAATCAGAGAAGAAAATGAAATAAAAGGAATCCAAATTGGAAAAGAAGAGGTAATATTGTCACTCTTTGCGGATGACATGATATTATATATAGAAAACTCTAAAGACTCTACCAGAAAACTGCTAGCACTCATTGATGAGTTTCATCAAGTAGCAGTATCCAAAATTAATGCAGAGAAATCTCTTGCATTCCTATACACTAACAACGGAAGAGCAGAAAGAGAACTTAAGGAAACTCTCCCATTCACCATTGCAACAAAAAGAATAAAAAACCTAGGAATAAACCTGCCTAAGGAGGCAAAAGATCTGTATGCAGAAAACTTTAAGACATTGATGAAAGAAATCAAAGACGACACAAACAGATGGAGAGACATACCATGTTCCTGGATTGGAAGAATCAACATCGTGAAAATGTCTGTACTACCCAAAGCAATTTACAGATTCAATGCAATCCCGATCAAATTACCAATGGCATTTTTCACAGAACTAGAGCAAGAAATCTTACGATTTGTGTGGAAACGCAAAAGACCCTGAATAGCCAAAGCAACCTTGAGAAGGAAAAATGGAGTTGGTGGAATCAGGCTTCCTGACTTCAAACTATACTACAAGGCCATAGTGATCACGACAGTATGGTACTGGCACAAAAATAGAAAGGAAGATCAATGGAATAGAATAGAGAACTCAGAAGTAAGCCCAAACACTTACGGGCACCTTATCTTTGACAAAGGAAGCACGAATATACAATGGAAAAAAGACAGCCTCTTCAATAAGCGGTGCTGGGAAATTTGGAAAGCAAGATGTAAAAGAATGAAATTAGAACACTTCCTAACACCATACACAAAATAAACTCCAAATGGATTAAAGACCTACATGTAAGGCCAGACACTATGAAACTCCTAGAGGAAAACATAGGCAGAACACTCTATGACATCCATCAAAGCAAGATCCTTTTGGACCCACCTCCTAGAATCATGGAAATAAAATCAAGAATAAACACATGGGACCTCATGAAACTTAAAAGCTTTTGCACAGCGAAAGAAAGCATAAACAAGACTAAAAGGCAACCCTCAGAATGGGAAAAAATAATTGCCTATGAAACAACGGACAAGGATTAACCTCCAAAATATACGAGCAGCTCATGAAGCTTCATACCAAAAAAGCAAATAACCCAATCCACAAATGGGCAGAAGACCTAAATAGACATTTCTCCAAAGAAGACATACAGATGGCCAACAAACACATGAAAAGATGCTCAACATTACTAATCATCAGAGAAATGCAAGTCAAAGCCACAATGAGGTATCACCTCACACCAATCAGAATGGCCATCATCACAAAATCTGGAAACCACAAATGTTGGAGAGGGTGTGGAGAAAAGGGAACTCTCCTGCACTGTTTGTGGGAATGTAAGTTGGTTCAGCCACTATGGAAAACAATTTGGAGGTTTCTTATAAAACTACAGATAGAACTACCATATGATCCAGTAATCCCACTACTGGGCATATACCCAAAGAAAACCACAATCCAAAAAGAAACATGTACCATAATGTTTATTGCAGCACTATTTACAATAGCCAGGACATGGAAGCAATCGAAATGCCCATCAACAGATGAATGGATTAAGAAGATATGGCATATATATACAATGGAATATTACTCAGCTATAAAAAGGGATGAGATGGAGCTATATGTAATGAGGTGGATAGAAGTACAATCTGCCATACAGAGTGAAGTAAGTCAGAAAGAGAAGGACAAATATTGTATGCTAACTCACATATAAGGAATCTAAAAATGGTACTAATGAACTCAGTGACAAGAATAAGGATGCAGATACAGAGAATGGACTGGAGAACTCGAGGTATGGGATGGGGCAGGGGGTGAAGGGTAAACTGAGACGAGGTGAGAGAGTAGCAGAAACATAAGTATGCTACCAACTGTTAAATAGATAGCCAGTGGGAAGTTGTTGTATAACAAAGGGAGTCCAACTCGAGGATGGAAGATGCCTTGGAGGACTGGGGTGGGGAGGTTGGGGGGAATTGGGGGGGGGAAGTCAAGGAAGGGAGGGAATACAGGGATATGTGTATAAAAACAGCTGATTGAATATGGTGTACCCCCCAAGAAATAATAAATAAATAAATAAAATTTAAAAAAGTAAAAAAAAAAAAAACTGGCACTTTAGAAATACAAAAGATCATGAAAGATTACTACAAGCAACTATATGGCAATAAATTGGATAACCATGGAAGAAATGGATAAATTCTTAGAAAACCACAATCACCTTCTAAGACTGAAGCAAGAAGAAATAGAAAATATTGAGACCAAACACAAGCATTGATATTGAGACTCTGTTTACAAATCTCCAAACAAACCAAAGCCCAGAGCCACATGGCTTCACAGGAGAATTCTATCAAACATTTAGAGAAGGGACAACATCTATCCTTCTCAAAATATTCCAAAATATACCAGAAGGAAGAATACTCCTAAATTCATACTGTGAGCTCATCATTACCCTGATACCAAATCCAGACAAAGACGTCATCAAAAAAAGAACATTACAGGCCAGTATCATGGATGAATATAGATGTAAACATCCTCAAAAATATACAAGCAAACAGAATCCAATAGCACATTAAAAATATCATATATCATGATCAAGTGAGGTTTATTCCTGGAATGCAAGAATTCTTCAATATATGCACATCAATCAATGTGATACATCATATTAAAAAATTCAAGGATAAAAATCATATGATCATTTCAATTAATGAAGGAAAATATTTTGACAAAATTCAATATCGATTCATGATAAAAACTCTGCAGAAAGTGGGCATAGAAGGAAGTTACTTCAACATAATAAAAGCCATATATAACAAACTAGTAGTCACCATCATTCTGAATGGTGAAAAACTGAAAGCATCCCCTCTAAGGACAGGAAAAAGACAATGGTGCTCACTCTCACCACTATTATTCAATATAGTTTTGGAAGTTTTAGCCATAGCAATCAGAGAAGAAAATGAAATAAAAGGAATCCAAATTGGAAAAGAAGAAGTAAAATTGTCACTCTTTGCAGATGACATGATATTATACATAGAAAACCCTAAAGATTCTATCAGAAAATTGCTAGCACTAATCGATGAATTTAGAAAAGGAGCAGGATATAAGATTTATGCACAGAAATCTCTTGCATTCTTATACACTAACAATGAAAGTGAAGAAAGAGTAATTAAGGAAACACTCCCACTTACCTTTGCAATAAAAAGAATAAAATACCGAGGAATAAATCTGCCTAAGGAGGCAAAAGATCTGTATGCAGAAAACTATAAGACACTGATGATAGAAGTAAAGACGATACACACAGATGGAGAGACATACCATGTTCTTGGATTGGAAGAATCGACATTGTGAAAATGACTGTACTACCCAAAGCAATTTACACATTTAATGCAATCCCTATCAAATTACCAATGGCATTTTTCACAGAACTAGAGCAAGCAATCTTATGATTTGTATGGACATGCAAAAGATGCTGAATAGCCAAAGCAATCTTCAGAAGGAAAGATGGAGTAGGTGGAATTAGGCTTCCTGACTTCAAACTATACTACAAGGCCACAGTGATGAAGACAGTATGGTACTGGCACAAAAATAGAAAGGTAGATCAATGGAATAGAAGAGAAAACTCAGAGGTAAGCCCAAGCACATACGAGCAACTTATCTTTGACAAAGGAAGCAAGAATATACTATGCAAAAGAGACAGGCTCTTCAATAAGTGGTGCTGGGAAAACTGGACATCAACATGTCAAAGAATGAAATTAGAACACTTCCTAACACCATACACAAAAATAAACTCAAAATGGATTACAGACCTAAATGTAAGGCCAACACTATAAAACTCCTAAAGGAAAACATAAGCATAACGCTCTATGACATACATTAAAGCAAGATCCTTTTTGACACACCTCCTTAGAATATTGGAAATAAAATCAAGAATAAGCAAATGGGACCAAATGAAACTTAAAAGCTTTTGCACAGTGAAAGAAACCATAAACAAGACAAGAAGGCAACCCTCAGAATGGGAGAAAATAGTTGCCAACAAAGCAATGGACAAAGGATTAATCTCCAAAATATAAAAGCGGCTCATGAACTTAATACTAAAAAGGCAAATAACCCAACCCACAAATGGGCAGAAGACCTAAATAGACATTTCTCCAAAGAAGACATACAGATGGCTAACAAACCCATGTAAAGAAGTTCAACATCACTAATCATCAGAGAAATGCAAGTCAAAGCCACGATGAGGTATCACCTCACACCAGTCAGAATGGCCATCATCAAAAAATCTAGAAACAACAAATATTTTGGAGGGTGTAGAGAAAAGGGAACTCTCCTGCACTGTTGGTGGGACTGTAAGTTGGTACAGCCACTATGGAAGACAATTTGGAGATTCCTTAAAAAACTACAAATAGAACTACCATATGATTCAGTAATCCCACTCCTGGGCATATACCCAAAGAAAACCATAATCCAAAAAGACATGTACCATAATGTTTATTGCAGCACTGTTTACAATAGCCAGGACATGGAAGACACCTAAATGCCCATCAACAGATGAATGGATAAAGAAGATGTGACATATATATGCAATAGAATATTATTCAGCTATAAAAATGAATGAAATGGAGCTATATGTCATGAGGTGGATAGAGCTAGAGTCTGTCATATAGAGTGAAGTAAGCCAGAAAGAGAAAAAAAAACAAATATTGTTTGCTAAGTTATATATAAGGAATCTAAAACAAAACAAAACAAAACAAAAAGAAAACCAAAAAAACAGGTCGTAATGGACCTAGTGACAAGACAAGAATAAGGATGCAGATGCACAGAATGGATTTGAGGACACGGGGTTGGGGGGCCTGGGGGGTGAAGGGGAAGCTGGGGTGAAGTGAATGAGTAGCATAGACATATATATACTACCAAGTGTAAAATAGATATCTAGTGGGAATTTGCTGTATAACAAAGAGAGATCAATTCAATGATGGGCGATGCCTTAGAGGGCCAGAAAGCGAAGTTTGGGGGGGAGTTGTGGGAAGGAGGGGTTATGGGGATATGTGTATAAATACGCCTGATTCACTTTGGTGTACCTCATAAACTGGTACAAGAGTGTAAAACAATTATATTCCAATAAAGAGCAAAAAAAAAAGCTTTAAAGACAAAAGTTTAAAAACAAAACAAAACACAATGACACATGTCCTCACTTCTGTCAGAATGGTCATCATTAAAAAATTTAAAGAAAGTAAATGCTGGAGAGGGTGTGGATAAAATGGAACCCTCCTGCACTGTTTTTGGAAAAGTAAGTTGGTACAGCCACTATTGCAAACAGGTTGGAGTTTCCTTAGAAAACTGATAGTAGAATGACCATATGACCCAGTAATCCCACTCCTGGGCATATACCCTCAGAAAATCATAATCCAAAAAGAAACATGTACCACAATGTTCACTGCAGCACTATATACAATAGCAAGGACATGGAAGCAAACAAAATGCCCATCAACAGATGAATGGATAAAGAAGATGTGGCCCACATATACAATGGAATATTACTCAACTGTGAAAAGGAAATAAATTGAGTTATTTGTAGTGAGGTGGATGGCTTAGAGTCTGTCATACAGAGCGAAGTAAGCCAGGAAGAGAAAAACAAATACTGTATGCTAACTCATATTCATGGAATCTAAAAAAAAAAAGAAATGGTACTGATGAACCCAGTGACAGGGCAAGAATGAAAGTGCATATGTAGAGAATGGGCTTGAGGACACAGTGTGGGGGGTGAAGGGGAACCTGGGATGAAGTGACAGAGTAACATTAACATATTACACTACCAAATGTAAAATCAATAGCCAGTGGGAAGCTGCTGAATAACACAGGAAGATCAACTCAATGATAGATGATGACTTACAGGGCTGGGATGGGAAGGGTGGAAAGGAATCATGGGAGGGAGTGGTTATGGCGATATATCTATGGATGCAGCTGATTCACTTTGTTGTGTGGCAAAAACCGGCATGACAGTGTAAGGCAATTATAATCCAAAAAAGAGCAAAAAAAAAAAAAAAAGAAAGAAAACAAAACAAAAGAAAAGCTGAGATGGTGTGGAATTCTGAATGAGATTAAAGTAATTAGACTAATTCCCATTTTTTTTTTAACAGCGACCGGGAGTTTGAAATTATTTTAGATAAAGAAGAAAACATCTGTCTAGAAAGAAGAAATTAGAGACTACAAAAAGTTTTGCAAAATTTTAGAAAGCCCTGCACATAAAAATAAAGGAAACATTAAAGATGATTTTAAGATTTGATCAGAAATTTGGTGGGCAATTTTACTGACTAATGTTATTTGTTGGAAGATTACCAGTAAGTTTATCATCTGACCTTTTGGGAAACAATAATATTACTTGTGGGCTATGACTTTTAATGGTTGAATGAGGTTGTAATGAAAATGCAATCAAAAGTACAGTAAACCTATCAGGATCTTTCATTGGTGAAATACATATATTGCCCTTTTCAAGTTATAAACAATCAAATGTCATATAAATATTTTATTGGATACCTTGCATTTACGCCTCTAAGTCCATTCTCATCATTTCTTCTCAACAAGACCTATTTGTTTAGACTATATCTGTCTGCTCCTTTGCCCTCTGACTTGAAGTTGGCCTTTATCAATGGGGAGCTCCACTACAAAATTAGAGGAAGGATCATAATAAATTCAAGGTATTTATTCCCCCACCCCATTCCTTCCCTGCAGTATCTTTGATAGTGAGGTGACTCTCTAAATGTTCTCATCACAAAGAAAAATATTGTAAATATGTGAAGTGTTAGATGTAAACTAAGCTTATGTTGGTAATTATTTCACAGAATACACATGTATCAAATCATTATGTAGTACACCTTAAGCTTATAAAATGTTAATGACAATTATATCTTAATAAAATTGGAAGAAAATAAAGGGAACTGGCCCTCCCTAGGTGACATCTCTCTACATGACTCTTCTAAAAGTTCCAATAACTTATTCTTCCCTTCATCATTTCAAACCTGGTGGTGGTGACAGATATCCTGTTATTGTTGTACTATTGCTTGTAGTTTCCCTAAATCCACTTCACATTTGGAGAAACATCTTATATTAACCTCCTTCACATTATATTATTCTGTATGTGTTATCTACTTTCTGCAGACACCCTGATTCATATGCCTAACAAAAAACCACAGTCTTTCTTTATCATTCCACCCGTCTCAGTAGTAATTCAAATAATGGGTAAGCACTTGGTCCAGCATTTCTTTTCAATGGATAGTTTGTCTGGCATAACTTTGCTTTAAATGTTCATTCTCTTCCAACCCTTTTATTTACTCTCAGTGGAGAACCAAACACATTCCTACTTATCTTTCAACTCAATAGTTTTTCTCCTTTTACCATCATCACACATCCTGGTTGCATTTATAAGCTAAAAAGCTGACAAGTGCAAAAATATCAGTAGTGATATACCTGAATCAAGAAAAAGGAATGTCATATATTTTAAACTATCTTGGTTGAGACATCATTCACATACCACAAAACACATCCATGTAAAATGTGCAATTTAATAGTTATATTTACACAATTGGGCAAATATCACCACAATCAAATTTATAATATTTTAATTAACTCCACGTACTCATTAGTGCTCAATCCTGCTCTCTTTTACTATCACACTCCCCTCTTCCCCAATTGCTCTAGGCAATCATCACCACTTTCTGGCTCTATAGGCTTGCATAGTCTGGAGATTTCTTATAAATGGAATCATAAAGAATGTAGTTTTTGTGACTGCTTTTATTTAGAATAACTTCAAGGCACCTCCGTGGTGCAGCATGTGTATGTACTTCTCTCCATTTAATTACTGAATACCATTATGTTGTATAAAATATACCATATTTTATTTGTCCATTCGTAAATTAGTGGACATTTGAATTATTCCCTTATTTTGGATATTGTGAATAATGCTGTTAGAAGCATCTATTTACAAGTTTCTTTCTGTAGACATATATTTTCATTTATCTTGAGAATATGCCTAAGAAGGAAATTGGTGGGTCAGATGGTATTCCTATGTTTAATTTATGATGAACTGTCCTACAGGTTTCAAGCAGCTGTTCCATTTTATTTTCTATTTTTTTCAAAGTTCTTCATTGGAATATAATTGCTTAACTGTGTTGTGCCAGTTTTTGCTGTACAACAAAGTGAATCATCTGTATTTATACATATATCCCCATATCCCCTCCCTCCCATGACTCCCTCCCATCCTTCTTATCCCATCCCTCTAAGTCACGTCAATCATCAAGTTGATCTCCTTGTCTTATGCAGCAGTTTCCTACTAGTTACCTGTTTTACATTTGATAATGGATGTATGTCAATACCATTCTCTCACTTGGTCCCAGATTCCTCATGGCCCCCTAACCTGTGTCCACAAGTCTGTTCTCTAAAACTGCATTTTTATTCTTGCCCTGTCACTGGGTTCATTATTACCTTTTTATTAGATTCCATATATATGAGTTAGCATACAGTATTTGTTTTCCTCTTTCTGGCTTACATCACACTATATGACAGACTCTAGGTCCACAAATAATTTCATTCTGTTCTATGGCTGTGTAATATCCCATTGTATATGTGGGCCACATCTCTATCCATTCATCTGTTGATGGGCATTTCAGTTGCCTCCATGTCCTGGCTATTGTAAATAGTGCTGCAATGAACATTGTGGTACATGTTTCTTTATGGATTATGGTTTTATGAGGGTATATGCCCAGGAGTGGGATTGCTGGGTCATATGGTAGTTCTATTGTCAGGTTTTTAAGGAACCTCCAAAGTGTTTTCCATAGTGGCTGTACCAACTTACATTCCCACCAACAGTGCAGGAGAGTTCCCTTTTCTCTGCACCCTCTCCAGCATTTGTTTCTAGATTTTCTGATGATGGCCATACTGACTCGAGTGAGGTGATACCTCATTGTGGCTTTTACTTGCATTTCTCTAATGATTAGTGATATTGAGCATCTTTTCATGGGTTTGTTAGCCATCTGCATGTCTTCTTTGGAGAAATTTCTATATAGGTCTTCCACCCATGTTTGGATTGGCTTATTTGCTTTTTTGGTATTAAGCTACATGAGCTGCTTGTATATTTTGGAGATTAATTCTTTGTCAGTTGCTTCATTGGCAATAAATTTCTCCCATTCTGAGGGATGTCTTCTTGTCATGTTTATGTTTTTTTTTTGTTTTTTTTTTTTTTTTTTTTTTTTTTTTTTTTTTTTTTTGCTGTGCAAAAGTTTTGTTTCATTAGGTCCCATATGTTTATTCTTGATTTTCTTTCCATTATGCTAGGAGGTGGGTCCAAAAGGATTGTGCTTTGATGTATGTCATAGAGTGTTCTGCCTATGTTTTCCTCTAAGAGTTTTACAGTGTCTCACTTTATATTGAGGTCTTTAATCCATTTTGAGTTCATTTTTGTATATGGTGTTAGGAAGTGTTCTAATTTCATTCTTTTACATGCAGCTGTCCAATTTTCCCAGCACTAATTACTGAAGAGCCGGTCTGTTTTCCATTGTATATTCTTGCTTCCTTTGTCAAAGATAAGGTGTTCACATGTGTGTGAGTTTATCTCTGGGCTCTCTATTGTGTCCCATTGATCTATATTTCTGTTTTTATTTTATTTTTGCCAGTGCCATACTGTCTTGATCACTGCAGCCTTGTAATATAGTTTGAAATCAGGGAGCCTGATTCCTCCAGCTCCATCTTTCCTTCTCAAGATTACATTGGCTATTCAGGGTCTTTTGCATTTCCATACAAATCATAAAATTTCTTGTTCTAGTTCTTTGAAAAATGCCATTGGTAATTTCATAGGGATTGCATTGGATCTGTAAATTGCTTTGGGTAGTACAGTCATTTTCACAATGTTGATTCCTCCAATCCAAGAACATGCTATGTCCCCCCCATCTGTGTGTGTTGTCTATGATTTCTATCATCAGTGTCTTATAGTTTTCTGTATACAGGTCTTTTGCCTCCTTCAGCAGGTTTATTCCTAGGTATTTTATTCTTTTTGTTGCAATGGTAAATGGGAGTGTTTCCATAATTTCTCTTTCTGCTCTTTCATTGTTAGTGTACCCGAATACTAGGGATTTCTGTTCATTAATTTTGTATCCTGCTACTTTACTAAGGTCATCAATTAGTGCTAGCAGTTTTTGGAAGCTTCTTTAGGGTTATCTATGTAGAATATCATGTCATCTGCAAAGAGTGACAATCTTACATCTTCTTTTCCAATTTGGATTTCTTTTTTTCTTTTTTTTTTCTTCTTTGATTGTTGTGGCTAAAACTTCCAAAACTATGTTCAATAATAGTAGTGAGAGTAGGCACCCTTGTCTTGTTCTCATCTTTAGAGTGAATGTTTTCAGTTTTTCACCATTTAGAATGATGTTGGCTGCTAGTTTGTCATATATGGCTTTTATTATGTTGAAGTAACTTCCTTCTATGACTAATTGCATGAGAGTTTTGATTGTAAATGGATGTTGAATTTTGTTAAAATCTTTTTCTGGATCTATTGAGATGCTCATATGGTTTTTATCCTTCACTTTGTTAACATGAGGTAGCCCATTGATTGATTTCTGTATATTGAGGCATCCTTGAATTCCAGGGATAAACCCACTTCATTGTGGTGTATTATCTTTTTAATGTGCTGTTGGATTCTGTATGCTAGTATATTGTTGAGGATTTTTGCATATATATTCATCAGCAATATTGGCCTGTAATTTTCTTTTTCTTTTTCTTTTTTTTTTTTTTAATAAATCTTTGCTTTGTTTTGGTATCAGGGTGATGATGGCATCATACAATGATTTTGGGAGTGTTCTTCCTTCTGCCTTATTTTGGAAGAATTTGAGAAGGATAGGTGTAACCTTTTCTCTAAACATGTGACAGAATTTGCCTGTGAAGCCTTCTGGCCCTGGGCTTTTGTTTGTTGGGAGATTTTTACTCACAGTCTCAATTTCAGTGCTTGTGATTGGACTGTTCATATTTTCTATTTCTTCCCAGTTCAGTCTTGGAAGATTGTACCTGTCTAAGAATTTATCCACTTCTACCAGGTTATCCAGTTTATTGGCATATATTTGCTTGTAGTTGTCTCTCATGATTTTTTGAATTTCTGCTGTGTCAGTTGCTATGTCTCCTTTTTCATTTCTAATTCTGCTGATTTGCATCATCTCCCTTTTTCCCTGATGAGTCTGGCTAATGGTTTATCAATTTTATTTATCTTCTCAAAGAACCAGCTTTTAGTTTTATTGGTCTTTGCTATTGCTTCCTTCATTTCTTTTTCGTTTATTTCTGATCTCATCTTTATGGCGTCTTTCCATCTGCTCATCTTGGGCTTTTTTTGTTCTTCTTTCTCTAATTGTTTTAGGTGTAAAGTTAGGTTGTTTATTCATTATTTTTCTTGTTTCTTGAGGTAGGTATGTATTGCTATGAACTTCCCTCGTAGAACTTATTTTTCTGCATCTCATAGGTTTTGGGTCATGTTACTTTCATTGTCATTTGTTTCTAGGTTTCTTTTTCTTATTTCCTCCTTGATTTCTGCAGTGACTTCTTGGTTGTTTAATAGCATATTGTTTAGCCTCTATGTGTTTGTATCTTTTACAGTTTTTTCCTGTAATTGATATTTAGTTTCATGGTGTTGTCATCGGAGAAGAAGCTTGATAAGATTTCAATTTTCTTGAACTTACTGAGGCTTGATTTGTGACCCAAGATGTGATCTATCCGGAGAGTTTTCCATGTGCACTTGAGAAGAAAGTGTATTGTGTAGTTTTTGGATAGAATTTGCTGTAAATTTCAATTAATTCATGATGTTCTAATGTCTCTTTAAAGCTTGTGTTTTCTTATTTATTTTCTGTTTTGATGATCTGTCCATTGGTGTAAGTGAGGCATTAAAGTCTCCTACTATTATTGTGCTACTCTCAATTTCCCCTTTTATGGCTGTTAGCATTTGCCTTATGTATTGAGGTGCTCCTATGTTGGTTCATAGATATTTGTAATTGGCATATCTTCTTCTTGCCTTGACCCCTTGATCATTATGTAGTGTCCTTCTTTGTCTTTTGTGATAGAGTTTGCTTTAAGGTCTAATTTTCTGTAATGAATATTGCTATTTCAGCTTTCTTTTAACTTCCATTTTCATGGAATATCTTTTTCCATCCCCTTACTTTCAGTCTGTATATGTCCCTAGGTTTGAAATGGGTTTCTTGTATAAAGCATAGGCTCTTGTTTTTGTATCCATTCAGCCAATCTGTGTCTTTTGGTTGGAGCATTTATTCCATTTACATTCAAGGTAATTATTAACATGTATGTTCCTATTACCATTTTCTTAATTGTTTTCACTGTGTTTTTGTAGGTCTTTTCCTTCTCTTGTGTTTTTTCCCTGCAGGACATGCTTTAGCAATTGTTGTAATGCTGATTTGGTGGTGCTGAATTCTCTTAACTTTTGCTTGTCTCTAAAGCTTTTGATTTCTCCCTCAAATCTGAATGAGATTCTTGCTGGGTAGAGTATTCTTGGCTGTAGGTTTCTCTCTTTCAGGACTTTCAGTATATCCTGCCATTCCCTTCTGGCCTGCAGAGTTTCTGTAGAAAGGTCAGCTGTTATCCTTATGGATTTTCCCTTATATGTTATTTGTTGCTTTTCTCTTGCTGCTTTTAATAGTTTTCCTTTGTGCTTAATTTTAATTAGTTTGATTAATATGTGCCTTGGTGTGTTTATCCTTGGGTTTATTCTGTATGGGACTCTCTGCGCTTTTTGGACATGGTTTGATATTTCCCTTCCCATGGTGGGGAGAAATTTTCCCCCATAATCTCCTCAAATATTTTCTTAGACCTTTTCTTTCTTTCTTTTTTTTTTTTTTTTTCTCTTGTGCTGGGACACCTATGATACAGATGTTGGTATGCTTAGTGTTATCCTCGAGGTCTCTGAGACTGTCTTCTGTTCTTTATACTCTTTTTTTTCTTTTTCCTTCTTTGTGGACATTTTCCGCCAATCTATCTTCCGAGTCACTTACTCATTCTTCTGTCTCAGTTATTCTCTTGTTTGTATCATCTAGAGTATTTTATTTTCAGTTATTGTGTTGTTCATTACTGTTTGTTTGCTCTTTAGTTCTTCTAGGTTCTTATTTAAAGGTTTTTCTTTTTTTGTTTGTTTGTTTGTATGTGTATTCTCTATTTGGTTTTTGAGATTTTTGGATCATCTTTACTATCATTACTCTGAATTCTTTTTCAGGTTTTTGCTAACTTCTTCTTCATTTGGTCTTGTGTGTTTTCATCTTGCTCCTTTTCCTGCAAGGTGTTTCTTTGTTTTCTCCTTTTGTCTAATTTATAGTAGTTGTTGTCTCTTTTCTCTATGCTGCCTAGTAGTAATTCCTCTTGTCTCTGTTCTGTTTGGCTTGAGGAATCAAGCCCTGGAGCTTTCTGGACTTTGGTTTGATTTGGAGCTTTCTGTTGAGAATGAGAACTCTGGGGGTGTACCTGCTGATTAAGATTCCATGGGGCCAGGAATTCTCTGGTGGTCCAAAATCCTGGACGCCACCCTGCTGTCTCAGGGGTCCAGGTTTGCCCCTTGGCTGGTGCTACAAGACCCTAGAATTTGCACAACATGGAGAAAAAGGAGGTAGTTGGAGAGCAAAGAAAAAAAGGAAAATTAAAAAAAGAGACGAAGGGGAGAGGACAGAGAGATCCCCAAGACTGCTGGTGAAAGCAACACTAATCATTCAAAATCACCCAAGGAGATGTGGACACTTGCACTTGCAAAAAGAGAAGAGGAAAATAAACCAAAGAGAAGAGAAAAAGAGAGAGCCAAGAAAAAAAAGAAGGGAGTACTAATACTAATTACAAGGAAATCCACATAGAATTATATACCAATAAGTTTAAACTAACAAATACCTAAAACCAGAAACAAGACAAACATACCAAGAAGTCTTCTGATACTTCCAGGTAGGGATCTGCACCTGCTGTGTAGAGCACTGGAGAGCTCAGGCTGTAATCTGGTATTAGTCCTGTATGTATTTGTCCCACAGTCCCCAGTTTGCCCTTATGTCTACACTCTTTATTGTTGAGACACTCATCTATTCAGGGGATCCACAGATGCAGTGTGTATCAAGCCTGTTGTGGGCATTAAATCTGCTCCTCCTGTAACTGTATCCCTTTCTCTTCTTTGGTCCTGCAGTCCTCGGGGATCACTTTTGATTTTGGTCACTTCTTTGCCTGAGGGCTTCTCTCAGGAGTCAGTTCCCCACCCAGGCAAGAGAGGACGAAAGAGGGTGATTGGGGCTCACTTGCAACTTCAGGTCAGAGGGAGGGAGGGATATGGCAGTCTAATTGAAATCTGTGGGATTGCTTGTAGCAGCAGAGGTCAGCGTGAGTGTGAGGTGTGCCATGCATTCTCCCAGGGAAGTTGGTCCTGAATTTGGGAACTTGTTGTCGTTGGGTTTCACATACTGCCAGGAGGGTTTGGCCAATCACTTGCCTTACACTCAGGACCATTGGCAGCAGTGGGTGTGTGGGCAGTGGGGCCTCGTGGTGCATGGGGCAGGAGGGCAGTGGGGCCTGGAATTGTGCTGTGGGGTTGGGAAGCAAGCGGTAAGCAGGTGAGCCAGTGGTTTCCAGGGCCCAGCAGCATGCAGGGCAGCCATTTATTGGGGCCCAGAGATGCACAGGTGGGTGGGCAGTGGGGCCAGGTGGTGCATGGTAGGGCAGGGGCACAGGGCCTTTGGTGAGCTTTTTGATCCAGCAGCTGTGGGTTGCATGCCACTTCACAGCCTGTGAGTCCACAGAGAGGGGAGCTCCTCCCAAGCACTCCAAAACAAAGGTCTGCTGCCTCACTGTCTGGCCCAAGATTTTCCCCAGACTCCCTCCTTGTTTGCTGGTGCACCTGCCCCCTAGGCTGTTCTCATGCAGCCAGCCCCATCTTTCTTCCTGGTGTCTGTTCTCAGAAGCTCAAGCCTTGGCACCCAGCCCCCACTGCCACCATGGGTGAGCAGATCAGCTTCTTTGTCTGGGGAGTGCTGCCTGAATCCTCCATGTGGGAATTTCTCCACTATGCCTTGTACACACCTGTCATTGCTGTCTCTTCTGGGGGCTCCAAGGCTCCCCCTGTCTTTTCCCACCAGTGAGAGTGCTCCCCAGTGTGTGGGAGCCTCCCTCCCCTCACAGCAACCTCCCAGAAGGGCCAGTCTCCTCAGGATTCCTTTGTCTCTTTTTTGCCCTTCTTTCCTTTGTGCTACCCAATTACGTGGAAATTCTCTTGCCTTTTTGAATGTCTGAGGTCTCCTGCCAGCATATGGAAGGTGTTTTGCAGGAGCCACTGCCCAAATAGATGTATTTTTGATGTATTTGTAGGGAAGAAGGTGATCTCCAGGTCCTACTCCTCTGCCACCTTTTTCGAGGTCCCCCAGCTGTTCCATTTTAAATTCACACCAGAACTATATGAAAGTTCTGATATTTCCATACCCTTGCCAACACTTGTTATTATCTGAATTTTTTATTAGAACCATCTTAGTGGATGTGAAGTAGAATCTCCTTCTGGTTTTGATTTGTATGCCCTTGATGTCTAATGATGTTGAACACCTTTTTATGTGCCTATTGGCCATTTGTATACCTTCTCTGAAGATATATCAATTTGTGTTCTTTGTCCATTTATTTAAAAAGTTAATTGCCTTTTTATTACTGAGTGGCAAGATTTCTTTACATATTCTAGATGTAAATCTCATCAGATTTGCAAATATTTCCTCCCATTATATAGGTTGCCTTTTCACTTTCTTGATAGTGTGATGGTGTCCTTTGAAACACAAACATTTTTAATTTTGATAAAATCCAATTTACCTATTTCTCTTCACTAATTATGCTTCTGCTGTCATGCCTAAGAACCCATTGCCATATCCAAGATCACAAATATTTAACCATATATTTTCTTCTTTGAGTTTTATACTTTTGGCTTTTACATTTAGGTCCTTGACTGATTTTGAATTACTTTTGTATGTGGTATAATGTAGGGATCCAAATTAATTATTTTACATGTTGCTATCCAGCTATCCAGCAACATTTGTTGATGATACTCTTTTTTTCCTATTGAATTGTATTGGTGCCCTTGTCAAAAAATAATTTTACCAAAAATACAAGGGTTTACCTCTGCACTAGTAATTCTATCTCATCAATCTACATTTCTATACTTAGGCCAGTACAACCTTCTCTTGCTTAAAGTTGCTTTGTTTTAGGCATTAAAATCAAGAACTGTGTTTTAACACTCTTTTTTTTTTTTGTAAGATCATTTTGGCTATTCCTATGTCCTTTGCATATTCATATTAACTCTATTATCAACTTGTCAACTACTGTAATCATCTGGGATTCCAATAAGACTGTGTGGAAACTTTAGATCAATTCAGGGATTATTGCCATCTTGAGAATATTGTCTTCCTTTCCATGAATGTGGGATAGTTTTTCATTTGTTTAGAGCTTTTTAATTTTAATTAAAGATGCTTTGTAGCTGTCAGAGTATAAATTTAACACTTCACTTCAGTTATTAAATTTATTCCTGTTTTAATATTTTTGATAATATTTGAATTGAAATTGTTTTCTTAATTTTATTTTTAGATTGTTCATTCCAAGTGTATGGAAACAAAATTAAATGTTATATTGGCCTTGTAGCCTGCCTCCTTGTTAAACTTTCAGTTTGAATATTTTTCAGTGAATATCTTAAGATGTTTATATACAGAGTCTTGTTATCTACAAATAGAGAACAATTTAACTCTTTCTAATATGGATGTCTTGTTTCATTGTCTTACCTATCATACTGACTAGGACCTTGAGTACAATGTTGCATAGAAGTAGTGAAAGCAGACATCATTATTTTGTTCCTGAACTTATGGGCAAAGCATGTAGTCTTTTACCATTAAGTAGCATGTTGCCTGTGGAATTTTCATAGATGCTCTTGAACAGTATATGAAAGTTCCTTTCTATTTCTAGTTTGTTGAGTGGTTTTAACCTGAAAAGTGTTTGATTTTTGTTAAAGTTTTCTTCTGTCTTTTTAATTATTATTTTTGAATTGGGGTAAATTTGCTTTACGATGTTGTGTTTATTAGTTTCTGCTGTAGAGTGAAGTAAATAGGTTATACATATACATATATCCCCTCTTTTTTTGGATTTCCTTCCCATTTAGATCACTACAGAGAATTGAGTAGAGTTCCCTGTATTATACAGCACGTTCTCATTTGCTATTAGTTGTATACATATTATTGTATATATGTCTATTCCAATCTCCCAGTTCATCCCACCCTGCCTTTCCCCTCTTGGTGTCCATATGTTTGTTCTCTATGTCTGTGTCTCTATCTCTGCCTTGCAAACAGGTTAATCTGTACCATTTTCCTAAGTTGCACATATATACATTGATATATGATTTTGTTTTTTTTCTTTCTGACTTACTTCACTCTGTATGACAGTCTCTAGGTCTATCCATGTCTCTATAAATGACCCAATTTCATTCCTTTTTATGTTTGTGTAACATTCCATTGTATATATGTACCACATATTATTTGTTTTTTGACTTGTATAAGCACTTTGCAATTTTTTCACACATTTTATACTGGAATACAGTTGATTAGCAATGTTATGTTAGTTTCAAGTGTACAACAAAGTGACTCAGCCATACATATATACATATCTATTCTTTTTCAAATTATTTTCCCAGTTAAGTTGTTACAGAATATTGAGTAGAGTTCCCTATGGTGTTTGTTTTTCTTTTTTATTCTATTGATATGATATATTACATTAACTGAATTTCTTATGTTAAACCAACGTTGAGTTTCTGAGATAATTATCACTTGGGGGTAGAATATAGTTTATTCTATATGTTGCTGGATTTGCTTGCTAGTATTTTGTTGGAAGTTTTTGAATTTGTATTCATAAAATATTTTGTCTGTGGTTTTCTTTACATTGATGTATTTGCCAAGTTTTAGTAGCAGTGTAATACTGATTTGATAAAAATTAATTAATATACATTCTTTCCTCTTCTATATTTTGCAAGAGTTTATAAAGAGTTGGTATTAATTCCTCTTTCCATGTTTGGTAGAATTCAACAAAACTGGAGCCATCTGAGTCTGTGCATTAAGGATAATTTATCTACTACTAATATATATATTTTAATTTTTATAAGCTTATTAATTTTTCTATTTCTTCTTTAGTCAGTTTTAGGAGTTTATGTCTTTTTTGTATTTTGTGCTTTTCATCTAACTTTAATTTGTTGCCATACAATTATTCATATTATTCCTTTATAATATTTTTAAACAGTTATGTGAGGTAAATAGTAATGTACCAGATTTTATTTCAGATCCTAGTAGTTTGAATATTTCTCTTGTTTTTTTGTTTTTTTGGTTGCTGTTGTTTTGTTTTGTTTTGTTTTGTTTGGGGGGAGGGGTGGTGAATCTAGCTAAAGTTTTGTAACATTTGTTGATATTTTCAAAGAAACAACTTTCATTTAAAAGTTCTCTATTAATTTTCTAAACTATATTTAATTAGTTTTCACTCCAATCTTTATTACTTCCGTCCTCTACTGATTTTCTGTTTAGTTTGCTATTCTTTATTCCGTGTGTTAAGATTGAATGTTAAAGTATTGATTTTAAATATTTTTATTTTTATTATAGGAATTACAGCTATACATTTTCACTAAGCACTGATGTCATGGTATCCCATAAGTTTGGGGTTGTTTTGTTTTTGTTTTTGTTTATCCCAAAGTATTTTCTCATTCACCTTGTAATTTTATCTGATCCAATGATTATTGAGGTGTGTTGATTAATTTCTACATACCTGTAAATTTCCTTAAGTTTATTCTGATACTGACTTATTTAATTTCTTTAATACCTTGAGCCAGTAAGTCATTGCCTCTTTTCCAAGGGATTCTGTTTATGTGTTGGGACACAATTTCAACAATTGAAAAATTTACCAATCTGTCTTAGCCTTCATTACCTGTTTTTCTCAAGTCTTCCAGCTGAGCCAAAAGTTACAGATTGGGGCTATCTCTGATATTTTCTGAGCATGAGTGTTGCCTTCTAGTACCTCAAGAATGTCAGTTTTCCAAAGCCTCCTACAGAGCAGCTTGTTCTTCAGATTTTTCTTTTAAGATCTTGTCCATATTCCTGTTTTCATGAACTGACATCACAGCCTTAGGCATGTGAGATGTAAAATAATTGCCACCAGTTGTTTACAACAAAAGCCTTGGAGATATAGAATTCCTTATTATGTGAGGTCCAAAGAAGGTTAAATAACACCAACCTGTAAAAGGATTTCTTCCAGAAATATGTGAGACAGGTCATATTATGACAATAATCATTGGGTGGGGCTTCCAAATTGAAATATAATTGATCTGCAATATTGTGTTAGTTTCAAGTGTACAGCAAAATGATTCAGTTTATATATATATATATATATATATATATATATATATTCTTTTCCATTATGGTCTTTTACAAGATACTAAATATAGTTCCCTGTGCTATACAGTAAATCCTCATTGTTTAGCTATTTTATATATGGTAGTATGCATCTGTTAATGACATACTCCCAATTTATCCTTCCTCATCCTTTCCATTTGGTGACCATAAGTTTGTTTTCCATATCTGTGCACTTGTTTCTATTTTGTAAATAAGTTCACTTGTATGATTTTTTTTAGATTCTACATATAAATGATATTATATAATATTTGTCTTTGTTTGGCTTACTTCACTTAGTATGATAATGTCTAGGTTCAACCATGTTACTGAAAATCAAATTATTTCATTATTTTTATGGCTAATATTCCATTTATATATATGTATGTGTGTGTAGATATATATAATATTCTTTATTCATTCTTCTGTTGATGGGCACTTACTTTGCTTCCATATCTTGACTATTGTAAATGACATTGTGGCAAACATTGGGGTGCATGTGTCTTTTCAAAATAGAGCTTTCATCTTTTCCAGATATATGCCAGAGTGCAATTGCTAGATCATAAGATAACTCTATTTTTAGATCTTTAAGGAACCTCCATACTATTTTCCACAGTGGCTGCACCAATTTTCATTCAAACCAAAAATGTAGGAGACTTCCAATTTCTCCATGACCTCTCCAACATTTATTATTTGTAGACTTTTTGATGATGGTCATTCTGACTGGTGTGGTGTGATACCTCACTGTAGTTTTGATTTGCATTTCTCTGATAATTAGCAATGTTGAGCATCCTTTCATATGCCTATTGTCCATTTGGATGTCTTCTTTGGAGAAATATCTATTTAGGTCTTCAGCCCATTTTTTGATTGGCTTGTTTTGTTTTGTTTTGTTTTTGTTTTTGTTGTTATTGAGTTGTATATCCTGTTTGTATATTTTGGAGACTAGTCCCTTGTGAGTTGCACATTTTGCAAATATTTTCTCCCATTCTGTAGGTTGTCTTTTCATTTCCTTTATGTTTTCCTTTTCTGTGCAACAGCTAAGAAGTTTGATCAGGTCCTATTTGTTTATTTTTGTTTTTATTTATATTGTTTTTGGAGACTGAGACTAAGAAAACATTGGTACAATGTATATCAAAGAATGTTTTACCTATCTTCTCTTTCAGGAGTTTCATGGTGTAATGTCTTATATTTAACTTTTTAAGACATTTTGAGCTTATTTTTGTGCATGGTGTGAGGGAGTATCTTAACTACATTGATTTACATGTGGCTATGCAAGGTTTCCAAACACCATTTGCTGAAGAGACTGTCTTTTTCTTCATTGTATACTCTTGCCTACTTTGTTGAAGATTAATTGACCATAGTTTTGTAGATTTATTCCCAGGCTCTCTATACTGTTCCATTGATATATATGTATTTTTTTTTGTGCCAATATGACACAAATTTGACTATTGTAGCTTTGTAGTATTGTATGAAGTCTGGAAGGGTTATGCCTCCAGATCTGTTATTTTACTTCAGGATTGCTTTGGGAATTCTGGGTCTTGGATGTGGCCTTTTGATGAGCTCCAAATCCAGTCTATCTCCTCCAAGGACTGTAAGACTACTGTTTTTCATAGTTATCATCATTGTGATGTTCCTGATTTTATAGGCTACAGAAGAACCAGGGAAACAGAGGCAACAGTATATCAATTTGCCACATCATGAACTACCCTGTTGTTCCTAGAGAGATTCAACAATTTTTCTTGAATTAGTGATCCTCAGATTGCTGTAAATCTATAGTTAATTTTCAGAATACAGAAAAAGTTGTTTGTGAATTTTTTGTGGTGCTTTTATTACTGCTTTTACACAGAGTTGGAATTTTGGAGATCCTAATTCTACCAAACAGGAAATTCCCCTCTGAGAAAGCCATAGATATTTGAAGGAAATAAGAAAAAAAGCAATTCTCTCTTTAAATATGGTGACTGACTATAAGAAAAGGGCCTCTACAATGTGTAATATGCTTAACGAAGTGATAAATTAAGTAAGTGACATAAGAGTTCAGTAATTCACTTTCCTCTCAAGTGCACACAGAACATTCTTCAGGACACATCACATCTTAGGTCACAAATCAAGCCTCAGTAAATTCAAGAAAATTTAAATCATATCAAGCATCTTCTCTAACCACAATGTATGAGACTAGATATTAAATAAAGGAAAAAATCTGTAAAACATACAAACACATGAAGGTTAAACAATATGTTATTAAACAACCAAGGAATCACTAAAGAAAGCAAAGAGAAAATCAAAAAAATTTCTAGAAACAAATGGCAATGAAAACACAACAACCCAAAACCTATGGGAGGCAGCAAAAGCAGTCCTAAGAGAGAAGGTTATAGCCCTAAATTCCTACCTCAAGAAACAAGAAAAATATCTAATAAACAACCTAACCTTATATCTAAAACAATTAGAGAAGAAACAAAACAACCCCAAAGTGAGCAGAAGGAAAGAAATCATAAAGATCAGATCAGGAAAAAAAAAAAAAAAAAGAAATGAAGGAAACAATAGCAAAGATCAATGAAACTAAAAGCTGGTTCATTGAGAAGATAAGCAAAATTGATAAACCATTAGCCAGATTCATCAGTAAAAAAAGGGAGAAGATGAAAATAAACAGAATTAGATATGAAAAAGGAGAAGTAACAAACGACATCACAGAAATACAAAGGATTGTGAGAGACTACTACAAGCAACTATATGCCAATAAATGGGATAACCTGGAAAAAATGGATAAATTATTAGAAAAGTACAATCTACCAAGACTGAACCAGGAAGAAAGAGAAAATATGAACAGATGAAGCACTGAAATTGAGAATGTGATTAAAAATCTCCCAACAAACAAAAGCCCAGGTCCAGAAGGCTTTACAGGCAAATTCTATCAAACATTTAGAGAAAAGATAACCCCTATCCTTCTCAAAATCTTCCAAAATAGAGCACAAGGAGGAACACTGCCAAATTCATTCTATGGGGCCACCATCACCCTGATACCAAAACCAGGCAATGATGTCACAAAAAAAAAAAAAAAAAAAAAAGGGAAAAGAAAAGAAAAAAATTACAGGTCACTATCACTGATGAATATAGACACAATAATCCTCAGCAAGATACTAGCAAACAGAATCCAACAGCACATTAAAAAGACACCATGATCAAGTGGGGTTTATCCCTGGAATGCAAGGATTCTTTAATATATGCAAATCAATCAATGTGCTACCTCATGTTAACAAATTGAAGGATTAAAACATATGATAATCTCAATAAATGCAGAAAAAGCTTTTGACAAAATTCAACATCCATTTATGTAAAAAACTCTCCAGAATGGGCATAGAAGGAAGATACTTCAAAATAATAAAAGCCATATATGACAAACCAACAACCAACATCATTCTAAATGGTGAAAAATTGAAAGCATTCCATCTAACAACAGGAAAAAGACAAGGGTGCCCAGTCTCACCACTATTATTCAACTTAGTTTTGGAAGTTTTAGCCACAGAAATCAGAGAAGAAAATAAAATAAAGGGAATCCAAATTGGAAAAGAAGAAATAAAACCATCATTCTTTGCAGATGACATGATATTATACATAGAAAGTCCTAAAGATGCTACCAGAAAACAGCTAGCGCTAATCGATGAATTTAGTAAAATAGCAGGATACAAAATCAATGTGCAGAAATCACTTTCATTCCTATACACTAAAAATAAAATAGCAGAAAGAAAAAAAAATAAGGAAACACTCCCATTTACCATTGCAGCAAAAAGAATAAAATACCTAGGAATAAATCTGCCTAAGGAGTCAAAAGACCTGTATGCAGAAAACTATAAGACACTGATGAAAGAAATCAAAGATGGTGCAAACAGGTGAAGGGACATACCATGTTCCTGCACTGGAAAAATCAATATTGTGAAAATGAGTGTACTACCCCAAGCAATTTACAGATTCCATACAATCTCTATCAAATTACCAATGACATTTTTCACAGAACTAGAACAAAAAATTTAACAATTCGTATGAAAACACAAAAGACCAAGAATAACCAAAGCAATCCTGAGAAGGACAGAGTTGGTGGAATCAGGCTTCCTGACCTCAAACTATTCTATAAGGCTACAGGAATAAAGATAGTATGGTACTGGCACAAAATCAGAAATATAGATCAATGGAACACAATAGAGAGCCCAGAGATAAACCCACACACAAGTGGCCACCTTTTCTTTGAAAAAGGAGGAAAGAATATACAATGGAAAAAGACAGCCTCTTCAATAAGTGGTGCTAGGAAAATTGACAGCTACATGTAAAAGAATGAAATTAAGGCACTTCCTAACACCATATACAAAAATTAACTCAAAATTGATTAAAGACCTGAATGTAAGGTGAGACACTATAAAACTCTTAGAGGAAAACATAGGCAGAACACTCTATGATATAAATCAAAGCAAGAGTAATCATGGAAATAAAATAAAAAAATAAGCAAAAGGGACCTAATGAATCGTAGAAGCTGTTGGAGATCAAAAGAAACCATAAACAAGACAAGAAGACAACCCTCAAAATGAGGGAAAATATTTGCCAATGAAGCAACTGACAAATGATTAATCTCCAAAATATACAAGCAGCTCATGCAGCTTAATACCAAAAGAGCAATTAACCCAAAGAAGACATGCAGAAGGCTAACAAACCCATGAAAAAATGCTCAACATCACTAATCGTTAGAGAAATGCAAGTCAAAGCCACAGTGAGTTATCACCTCACCCCAGTCAGAATGACCATCATCAAAAATCTAGAAACAAGAAATGCTTCAGTGGGCGTGGAGAAAAGGCACCCTCCTGCACTGTTGGTGGGAATGTAGATTGGTACAGCCACTATGGAAATCCATATGGAAAAAACTAAAAATGGAACTACCACATGACCCACCAAATCCCCTCCTGGGCATTCACCCTAAGAAAACCATAATCCAAAATAAACATGTACCACAGTGTTCACTGCAGCACTATTGACAATAGCCAATACATGGAAGCAACCTAAATGCCCATCAACAGATGAATGGATAAAGAAGATGTGGCACATATATAAAATGGAATATTATTCAGCCATAAGAAAGAATGAAATTCAGTTATTTGTAGTGAGGTGGATAGACCTAGAGTCTGACATACAGAGCGATGTAAGCCTCAAGGAGAAAAACAAATACTATCTGCTAACTCGTATATATGGAATCTGAAAACATGGTACAGAGGAACCCAGTGGCAAGGAAAAAATAAAAATGCAGATGTAGAGAACCAAGTTGTGGATACCAGTCAGGGGTGGGGTGAAGAGGAAGCTGGGATGAAGTGAGAGAGTAGCATTGACATATATACAGTACCAAATGTAAAATAGATAGCTAGTGGGAAGCTGATGCATAACACAGGGAGATCAACTTGATGATGGATGATGACCTTGAGGGCTGGGATAGAAAGTGTGGAAAGGAGTCACTGGAAGAAGGGGATATGGGGATACACATAGAAATGCAGCTGATTCCCTTTGGTGTATAGCAAAAACTGTCACAACAGTGTAAAGCAATTATATTCCAATAAAGAGTTTAAAAGAAAAAAGTGTTCAGCACTTCTCTGATTTCTTTAATGATTATTCTAACTCTTTATGGATTAATTATTTATATTAATTTATATTTTAATAATGTGTTTTATTATCTATTACAAAAATTATGCATATAAAGTTTCCACTTACATGAATGGACAGATCATCTAGATAGAAAATCAATAAGGAAACATTCACCTTAAATGACACAATAGATCAGAAGTTCTCCCTTTGTCTCTCTCTCCTTCTCTCCATATATATATATATATAATTTTTATAATTATATATAATATATATATATATTTATATATATATATATTATTCTGGTACAGAGAAAATAAGATGAACTAATGAAAAATTTAGTACAGGAAAAAAAAGATTTTTTTTGCCCACTATGTATGTGCGTGTGTATATATATATATATATATATATACACACACACACACATAGGCTAGGGCACAAAGAAAGTCTTGGTACATTTAAGCAAATTGAAATCGTATAAAGCACAGTGCTTTTCCAACCACATCACTGTGGGGCTAGAAATCAACTACAAGGAAAGAAATGCAAAAATCACAAACACCTGATGTTAAACAATATGCTACTAAACAGCCAATGAATCACTGAAGAAATCAAAGAAGAAATTAAAAAAAAAAAAATACCTGGAGAGAAGTGAAAAGGAAAATACAATGACCCAAAATTATGGAACACAGCCTAAGCAGTTATAAGAGGGCAGTTTACAGTGATAAAAGCTTATCTCAGTAAATAAGAAAAATCTCAAATAAACAACTGATCCTTACACCTAAGAAGATAGAAAAAAAGGACCAAAAAAAAAAAAATCAAAGATAGTGGAAGAATAGAAAAGATCAATGAAACTAAGAGCTGGTTCTTTGTAAAGATAAACAAAAATGATAAGCCTTTATCACATGTCATCAAGACAAAGAGAGAAAAAAAATGATTTCTCAGAAGAATAGTTTTATCGTGAGGAAAAGAAACAGAGTATCACAAAGTGTGTACTGCATGATCTTTCTAAAAAAAAATAAGGATGCTAATATATACATATTATAATACCAAATTACAATACACAATATTATACATATATATTTGCTTCCATACTTTTTATATATGTGGAAACATATGTAAATATGTTTATTGTGCAAAATAAATGTACGTATTTACATAAAAAAAAGATAAAGAGAGTATTCAAATCAATAAAATTAGAACTGAATCAAATAACTAACATCCCACAGCACAGATATACAAAAATCATAATAAACTACTGCAAACAACTATATGCCAAGGAAAAGAACAACATAAAACAAATGGATAGGTTTCTAGAAATGTACAATCTCCCAGACTTAATCAGGAAGAAATAGAAAATATGAACAGACCAACTACCAGTAATGAAATTGAATCAGTTATCTAGAAATTCCCAACAAACAAAAGTCAAGGATTACAGGTGAATTCTACCAAACATTTGGAGACGAGTTAACACCTATTCTTCTCAAAGTAGTCCAAAAAATTGGGGAGAAAGGAAAGCTTACAGACTTATTCAGTGAGACCAACATCATCCTGACACCAAAATCAGACAAAGATATCACAAAAAAGAAAATTATAGGCCAATATCACTGAAGATCATAGATTTTAAAACTCTCAGTAATGTACTAGCAAACAAAATTGAAAAATACATTAAAAGGATCATACACCATAATAAAGTAGGATTTGTCAGAGGGATACAAGGATTTTCCAACATCTGTAAATTAATCAGTGTGATTACACCACGTTAACAAATTGAATAATATAAACCATATGATCGTATCAATTGATAAATAAAAAGCTTTGACAAATGCCAGCATCCATTTATAATGAAAACTCTCCACAAAGTGGGTATAGAGTGAACGTGCATCAACATAATTTAGGCCATATGTGATAAGCTTACAGCTAACATCATACTCGAAAGTGAAAAGCTGAAAACATTTCCTCTAACATCAGGAACAAGACAAGGATGCCAACTCTTGCCACTTTTATTCAAAATAGTACTGTGAGTCCTAGCTACAACAACAGACAAGAAAAGGGGAAAAAAGGATTGAATTTGGAAAAGAATTAGAAAAACTGTCACTGTTTTCAAATGGCATGATGCTTTACATAGAAGATTATAAAGATCCACCAAAAAATGTCCTAGAGCTCCCAATGAATCTAGTAATGTTGCAGGATACAAAATTAATATACAGAAATCTGTTGCATTTCCATACATTAACAATAAAATGTCAGAAAGAGAAAGTAAGAAAAAAATATATAATTTACCATTGTATCAAAAAAAAAAAGCTCAGAATAAACCTACATAAGGAGATAAAAGACTTGTACTCAGAAAACTATAAGACACTGAGAAAATAAATTGAAGATGATACAAACAGGTGGAAAGGTGTACTATGTTCATGAATTGTAGTTTTGATTTGCATTTCTCTGATAATTAGCAATGTTGAGCATCTTTTCATGTTAATATGTCCATACTACCTAAGGCACTCTGCAGAATCAGGGCAATCCTTATGTAAATACCAACAGCATTTTTCACAAAATTAGGACAAATAATTTTAAAATTTATATGGAAACACAATAGACCCTGAAAATCCAAAACATTTTGAGAAGAAGACCAGAGCTGGAAGTATCATGCTCCATGACTTCAGACACTAGTACAAAGCTACAGCAATCAAAACAGTATGTTACTGGCACAAAAAAAGACATATGGATTAATGGAACACACTGCAGAGCCCAGAAGTAAGCCCAAACACCTATGTAGATCAATTAATGCACAACAAAGGAGGCAAGAATATACAATGGAGAAAAGACAGTCTCTTCAGCAAGTGGTGCTGGGAAACTGTTACAGCTATACGTGAAAGAATGACATTTGAACATTTTCTAACACCATATACAAGAACAAACTCAAAATAGATTAAAGGCCTAAATGTAAGTCCAGGAACCATAAAAGTCTTAGAAGAAAAGTTAGGCAGGACTCTCTTTGATGTAAATTGTATCAATAATTTTTGGATGTTTCTCCTGTGGCAAAGGAATCAAAATCAAAATAAACAAATGGGATCTATTTAAACAAATATTTTTCATAGCAAAGGAAACCATAGACAAAATGTAAAAAACATTTTCTTCATACTGAATGGGAGAAAATAATTGCAAATGGTATTACTGATAAGGGGTTAATATCCAAAATACATAGACAACTCATATAACTCAACAACAAAATTCATAACCTAATTAAAATGGGAAAAACACCTGAATAGATATTTTTCCAAAGAAGACATACACATGGCCAGCAGGCACATGAAAAGGTGCTCACATTATTAATTACCAGACAAACGTTAATCAAAACCACAATGAAATATCACCTCACACCTATCAGAATAGCTATCACCAAAATGACCACAAATAATAAATGCTGTTGAGGATGTGGAGAAAAGAGAACCCTTGTACACTGTCAGTGGGAATAAAAATTGTGCAGCCACTGTGGAAAATAGCATGGCAGTTCCTCAAAATACTAAAAATAAAACACTAAATCTACCATATGATTCAACAATTCCACTCCTGGGTGTATATTTGAAGAAAATGGAGACACTAATCTGAAATAATATATGAACTCCAGTGTTTACAGCAGCATTGTTTACAATAGCCAAGATATAGAAAAGTCTATCAACATATACATGGATAAAGATATGTACACACACACACACACACACACACACACACAATGGAATACCATTCAGCCATAAAAAAGAATCAAATTTTGCAATTTGCAACAACATGAATGGACTTGAAGGGTATTATGCTTAGTGAAATAAGTCAGACAGATAAAGATACATAATGTATGATATCACTTATATGTGGAATCTAAAAAATAAAACAAACTAGTGAATATTACAAAAAAAGAAACAGGCTCACAAATTTAGAGAACAGACTCATGGTTATCAGTTAGAGAGGGAAGGAGTGAGGACAAGGTAGGGGTAGGGGATTATGAGGTACAAACTACTATGTATAAAATAAATAATGTACAAATATATATGGTACAGCACAGGGAATATAGCCAGTATTTTATAATAACTATCAGTGGAATATAACCTTTAAAATTTGTGAATCACTATGCTGTACTTCTGAAATTTATATAGTATTGTAAATCAACTATACCTCAAAAATAAAAGGAAAAATATTGGTATAAAGTTATTAATATAATTTTATCATGATTTAAAAAAATCTTTATTATATATCCTTTTATCATTCCTGATATTATTTGCTTATACTTGCTCACATTTTTTTTCTTCATTACTATTTCTAGCTTTTAGCTTGTGTTCATCTACATTGAGTTTCAGTTTGTTCATTTGCTTCTACTTTAAATATTGATTTTATCTTTACATTTTTTCACCTTAGCTTATTTTTTCTATTCTTATGTGGATTATCTAGTGTATTTTATTTCCATTGTTCCTTTTTCCTAATGTATTTATTTAAACTCAAAATTTTCCTATAAGTTATGTATCTGTTGTCTCCCACAACTTTACTATATACATTGTCCTCTTGAATTTCAATAGCCAACTGGAAAATAGGCAAAGATATACAACTCATGGCCTTTTTCTCCGATAGTTTCTAAGAACATAGTGTAACCAGTACATCAAATAGAATGCAGCACTTTCATAGAATGCAGCAGAAAACATTTGTGTTTTTTTCCTGCAAAGCCCTCTTAAATACACTCTCTATGAAAAGAGATTGCTGTGACTTTTCTGACAATATATTGAGAAAAATTTTGTTTATTATATTCCAAAAAATTCAGTTCAGTAAAATATATATATATATATATATATATATATATATATATATATATATATATATATCTGTGTTCTAATAAACAAATCTAGATTTTTCAGGATGTGAGGGTCTTGGCAAGAAAAGGTTGACATTATGAAACAAGGTATTTGAAGAGATTTTAATGGAGAAACTATTTACAAAGTTACGGACAGAATTGAGATAAATCTTCAAGGTATTGCAATCAACGGGTCTAGCAACAGTTGTCATAATTACCCCTAGGACTTAATGGACAAGGAGAGAGAGCATTAGTAACTAAAACATGAGATCTGTAGCTGAGGAGAGAGTGCCCCAAGAGAACTTTTGTCTTTTTCTTTTTTTTTTTTAAGCTCTTTATTGGAATATAATTGCTTTACACTGTTGTGCCAGTTTTTGAGGTACACCAAAGTGAATCAGCTGTATTTACACAAATATCCCCATAACCCTCCCTCCTGCAACTCCCTCCCACCCTTCCTATCCCAGCCCTCTAAGTCATCATCCATCATCGATTTGATCTCCCTGTGTTATGAAGCAACTTCCCACTAGCTATTTTACATTTGGTAGTGTATATATGTCAATGCTACTTTCTCACTTCATACCAGCTTCCCCTTCACCCCTCCCCATCCTGTGTCCTCAAGTCTGTTCTCTACATCTGCATCTTTATTCTTGCCTTGTCACTGGAACCTTTGTCTTTTGTTAGAGGATCAAAATTCTGCCAATCTTTGACCAAGAGAGTGATCCAGAGGAATAAATTTCCTGACTTCTTTCTTCTTCTCCCCTGTGATCTCAGTAAGGTGACTCCTATTAAATGATACCAACCCAAAGCTAGAGGTAAGGGAGGCTGATCCAGTCCAGGGGTAGTTAGGTTGGAGAATGGGTCTATAGATGCAAACATATGATCCAGCACACTATTTAAAATGGTATTTGTTTTCATCTCCTAGCTTAGACTTGCTGTAGGAGAAAATCTTAATGTAGAAAATGAGGGAAGGGTCATCATTTTCTATTTTTTTCTCAGTTGTACACCTAACCTACTCCCCACAGCTATGCTAAAGACATTTTTCACTCCTTTTTCCAAAGGTTTATGTGTATATGTGTCAAATGGAAAGAGCTAAGGAAAGAAAAGGGGAGTAGGAAAGGCTTTCTTGACTACTACTGCCCTGGGCTGGTTTTGAAATTCTCTAAATAAGCACCTCCTTTGTAAGTCAAGCTTAGGTGGCTGAGCTACTTGCTTTGGAACATAAGGTAGATTATTTGCCACTTATTGTCTTAGTGCCTTATCCATAACTAAAACAGCAAGCTCAGTTATAATGTCTTATAACCATAGCATGTCATTCAAGAGACATGCTGTCACTGTCTACCTCTAAGCTTATCTTTTAACATACTTCCACGTGTACAATTTGTTTCATTCACACTCATCTAATGCAATTTCTGGAATGTGCTCTGTTTTTTCAGGCCTAAACTAATTTTTATATGTTGTTTCCTCTGTTTAGTTCACCAGTGTTTCCCCTTTTTCCTCAAATCACCCTGTCTACTTTAACTGAGGCTTCCTGGTCACATTTTTTTTTTCAAGTGGCCATTCAGATGTTCCTTCTTGGAAGATGCCACTTTTATAACCTTCAATCTGATGTAGTCATGCATAGTCTACGCTCTCACAGTAATCTTTATTGTAACAATAATTTTGGATTGAAAATATTGTTTTTCTTATGGGCTCTGCATAACTATATTTTGTGTTCTGCCAGGTTAGTAAAAGAATCTACTCATTACTACATGCCGACGCTCTTCAAGAGGCCCAACCTCCCCACTTTCAAGAGCCTGGCCTTCAGGAACCTGAAGGTGGGCCTCCTGGACCCATAGCGGAGCGCCATCTGGATCAGCCTGTACACCCAGCACCTGGAGCGCTGGCTGTGTCACTTCCCCGCCTGCCAGATACTCTTCTTGCGGCCCGAGAAAGCTGTGCAGTGTGCAGAAATTCCTGGGTTCAAGCGCATCATCTCTGACAAGCATTTGTACTTCAACCAGGCCAAAGTCTTCCCCTGCCTCAAGAAGGCCGAATGCAGCGGCTGCACCCACTGCCTGGGCAAGACCAAGGGCAGACCTCACCCCGAGATCAACTGCAAGGTGCTGCAGGGGCTGCGAGAATTCTACCCTCCCTTTAACCCCAAGTTCTACCAGATGACGGGTCATGACTTCAGCTGGGATTGATCAGACCCCTGCCACCGGGTTTAGGAAATATTGAGAGAGATTATATGTATGTAAAACATACAGAAGTCTATTTTATAATCATTTATTTTTAATTCATAAGCAATTAATTCACTAAGCTGCCTATCCATGGTCTTTAAAGAGTCACATAATCTGTTAACATTCCAAAGTGTTTCTAATATTCTCTTCTTGTCCTCACAATGAATGGTGCTTCCATTTCTTTTTCTTTCTACAAATTGTATTTAAACAGAAGAAAAGCACAACTTGAGATTTTTGTTGTTACGGGTATGAAGCTTTCAGTCGCAGTCTGGATGCACTTGACATCTCCTTGTACTCCTTCCTGCCTGGACACTTTTGGGAGCTCTGAGCTGTCAGACCTTCACGTAGCAGCTTCCTCACTGATGTGCTGACAAATCCAAGGTCGTAGACCCCAAACCATAACACTAGGTCCCCCCGCCCCAGCTCCACTCAGCAAGCGGAGCAATCATTACCACTGCAGGGACATCCACATCCTTTCAGAGTCTGCTTGTTAGGGCCCTTGACTTTAGCTTTTGATTTTGAAGGATGCCCCTGCCTCCTCTTCTGCCCTGTCCCTGGTTCATCAACCGGCTTGAAGTGTATGCAAATGTTAGTTAGCACCCTCTTTCCCAGGTCCCATGTGTGAGATGTTCAGCTGCTGCTTTAGAAATAAAGATGATCCATTCTAATTTGCAAAGAAAAAAAAAGAATCTACTTATTAGTGAATCTTTAAGGTCTAACAGAGTTCATGAAATACAATAAATGTTTAATTCATTAATTTAATGACTGAATGAGCTGGAGTTGTCAGAAAAATGACTTAAAACATATTCTGACAAAACTAATATGTGATCATAAATAAATATATGTATAGAGAATACAGTTTGAGAAATATATATGAAGAAACTAATCTGAACTTGAGAGTGGATAAAAGATAATTTTAGCCATGTAATCTTGGCAATTCATTTTTGCTCTATTTCTATGTTTCTAAAATAAGAATTTTGGAGTACATTGCTGGCTTTCAAATACTCTCTTGCTTTTTAAATTTTATTAAACTTTAAAATATTATTAATGTTTTTATTTGCCATGGAACACTTTCTTCAAACTAAGCCATATTCAGAACCCTGATAGGAGAATTAATCTTTAACAGTCATTTGAAAACTCAAGTTTGTAGTTTTAAGAGAGGTTATGTTTCATGATATATGTTTGACATTCATACAGTAATATACAGGGAAATAATGAAGAGCGCCTCTATATAAAGTTGAGAGGGGGAAGTTGGTGAAGTCTCAAGAATACTGATAAACCATTGAGAATTATCTGAAAAATTGTGCAATCTCACCGTAAAATTCTTAAATCTTCGGATTCCACCAGGGAAGAAGTATTTATTTTATTATTTTTTTAGTATAAAAGTTAACATTTGTTTAATATGATAAAAACTTACAGCAAATTATTTCTTTTTAAAGTGACAAATACTTCTATGCAGTAAAAAATAACATTACCCCAAAAGATGTCTGATCTTTGTCCTTGGTTACTGCAAAGTGACCTAGGTTCTGTAATGCCTGATAGGAAACTATTTTTTTTTTTGCCTGTGGGCTTTAGCCCCCAGACAGTCTATCAATGTAATTTATGATGTGGACTTTAGGCTGGTGGCTAAAAATCTTTCCTCATATTGATGTATATGTGAAATATGTACAATATGATCTCTAACAGTCATTGGAAAATTTGGGTTTTGAGTTTAAGACAGTAGTCATGGCTGGTAATGTAAGTTTAACAATCATGCAATTATATACAGAGGATACAACTGAATAAACAGGACTGAGGGGGACTAATTCAGGTAAGGAGTATAAAATAAGGACAGCAAACATATAATCCTGGGTAGGTGCTTAAGTATTGGTTAAACAGACAGGCAGGAATCCAGATTAACTTAGTGAAAATTCAGGCTCCACTAAAAATATGTATGTACTTGGCCACATTATTTAACCTATCTGTAACTCAGTTTCCACATCAGTTTATTGCCATGATATTAGTAGTGTTCTTATAGGGCACTTAGTAAATGTTCAATACATTTTAAATGTTACCAATATCAATAATATTACTATTACAATTCAAGGAGAAGAAAAAGGAAGATGTAGGATAGAAATGTAAAACCAGTTGAAAGGTCACAGTAGTTAAAGAAGAGGAAGAGACAGTGAATACAGATAACTTTTTCAGATGGTTTTAAGGAAAAAATAAGGAGGAGACAGATCTGTAACCTGAAGGGAAGTCGTGGTTGAACACCATTGATTAATTTAGGAAGATTTCTTTCATTGTTTTAGAGAGATGTGACCAACTTTGTAGGCTAAGGAGAATGTAAATGGGAAACAGAATGAATATATCTAAGACCCTATGGGACTAACTGGTGTAAGGGATGGGAAATGACCAAGTGGAAGATTGAGTCTGGGACAAGCATTGAACACTTCATTCCCTGAAACAAGAAAGTTGATAAAATAAGGTAGAGATAGAGATATTTAGAGACCTAAGTAAGGGAAGGCACATAACCTCTCACGAGAAGGACTTGATCTTCCCAGTAACAGGTTGTGGAAAAACAAAGATCACCTTTAGAGAGAGTGAAGGTTTGGATGAAGTTGAAAGACAGAAAAATATGATCAAATAGAGGCTTTTACATTTTAAAATACTGGGGTTGGAGTAGATGTGAGAGATATTGAGTTTTATAAGGTGGTTGGACATATAATTTGATGAAATGAAGTAAATATATGGATGCAGAGGTGCTAAGAACTTTAAGGCAGACGTGATAAGTACTGATTCTGCAAAAGGAAGCAATGAGAGGAAATGGGATAGGGCAAATGTCTGCTGTGGCCAAGAATATTCAATGAAAGCAGTTAGATAAAAAGAGTTTCCTATTGGTTGAGGACGTGATGAAAATGTTAAAGAGCTTTAGAGTGTGTGAGATGAAATCAGAATTCACTCCCATTCTTTGAAAAGAGGAGTGTCAAGATCACTAAAATATATAGGATAGTTGGAAAAAAAAAGTCTAGGCAGGAAAATCAGTTAAGAAGCTGTTTTAGTCATCCTTTTCTGAGCCAGAAATAGTGATGGAAATAAATAGAAAGAGGCAGTTAAAAATGACATTGTGAAGGAAAAATAGTCTTTTAAAACTTGCTATATTAAATAAAAATTGATAATTGCCATATGATAATTACATTTTAAGTAATTTCACAAAACCATGCATGAAATGAAAGAACATTGTAGTGATAAGTTGTATAATCTATATTCTCAATGTTAATATTTAATAATATAAAGCTGACATTGAAATTTATATAGACAATTCTACGTTTCCTTTTTTTATTTAACTTGTAAGAAAAAATTTCCACTTCACATAAAGTCAACTTCTAGACCCTCATGGGTCTAGGCTTATCAAAATTAATTAGAGGAAACACTTTAAATTTTAATGCAATAAAAATGAATATATAAATAGAAAATATGGGGAAATGTTATACTTTAACAGCTCCATCCTCACCCTCACTAATTTCTGCTTTTAATGTTGTCATAACTTCAGCAGTATCTTTAATCAGCATGATAACTCATTTTATATTTTTAACAGGGAATGCATATATTATTAGTCTTGGCTTAAGTAAATTAATTAGAAGCTCTAACTTTGTTCATATATGGACTTCAGAAGAAGTTAGTTTCACTATTCTCTCAAAGTGACCATTTATGTTGCATATTGCATTATATAACTCAGTTTCAAAATCTTAGGAAATTGTAAAATTAGGATAATAGAAGTCTTTTCAAGTACTTTTTCAGTCCATCCTGTGCCTCAGTACCTGATTGGTCCTGAATCATGCCAACTATTTCATTGTTATAGAAAAAAGATTTTCCTTCTCTATAGGCTGGAAGTCACCTGCTGTATGATAAACTCACATTTTTAAATCTCTGGTTGCATGAACAACAGCTATTCACTAATCTTCATAAAATAGCCTTTCATTTACTTGAAATCTGTTACTAGTGATATTTGACACAAGACCATCAGGTCAATATTTTGGCCAACAATATTTTTTACGAAAACAAAGCAGCATGAATCAACTTTCAGAACAAATGAGCATTTTGGAGGGTGTACCTTGCTACTTGTTTAAGATATTTGATTCAGTGGTTGCAGGAAATATGTCCCTAATAACAATAACAATAATAATTCTTCCTTTTTTTGTATTGAGAGCAGAGGGAAAAGGTCAATTCACATATTGAAATAAACATGAAATAAACAATAAACTGTAAAAGTACAAACTTCCATATAATTTACTGTATAACCAAATCAAACTTGCAGGGGAATTAATCTGACATTTCTTAAATGTATGAATTCTTTATTGTGAGACATGACAATTAGTTATAAGTTAAACAGGCTGCATAATGACTGCCATTCACTTTTATCCAAGCATAGAAAAGCTGGAGAAGTTTTTAAAAACTTTTCTAAACTATTGCACGTGAATAGCTTCTGAACATTATAAGGGTTTCTTAAATATAAGATAACAGTTATAGGAGCTTCTGTAATCAGCATTAGATATTAACAGCTTTTCTTGACATCAGGGATAATTTAATATCAACATTTTCATCACATTTATCACTACAAACATTGAAAGAAAAAGAGTCTGTATCTAATTCACTGATGGTTGGAATTGACTATAATACCCCATCAAATATGCATTCCACCAGTCTTCTTTCTCCTTCAAGTTTCTTCTTAAACAACAGGTGCACCTGGTTCCCTATAATCTCCCCAGGTATCATGGTTCTGGAGCTGTCCAAGTAGTAGAGCTCTGGTCAAAGATGTTGGGAATTTTCTCCTGGAGAACTGACAGTACTATACTCTTGCTGCAGGTTGGACTATCTGACCCAGACCAAGTATATTCCAGGAATTCTTATTGTCAGATTCCCTCTGTCCTTTTTTCTGGCCCAGTGAGTTTTCAGTCTTCAATAGAGTGTGTTTGCTCATCATATATTCTTCCAAGTATATTATTTAGGAAATTAATTTTAAACCATGGGTCCTTCAGTAATTCATCTTTTGGAAATAACTATCATGAACTGTTGAAAATTAAAAATCTATTTTACCAAACTCTCTGTAATAAATGGGATCTTTCTATTCCCTTTGTATTTATCCTTCAATATCTCTTTCCTGATAATCTGAAGACTGAATGCCCTAGTTACCTGAGCTGGGTGAATGGCCACTGGTATAAATAGGAGTAAAATTGCATGGAAGGAATGAGAAAAACAAATTTATAATCCATATTTAAAATTAATATTCCAACTCATTTTACTTCCAATTGGCTTCTTTATCCTCCATCAAGGAGAATGATTTTCAAATTCCTCCTCAAAAATACAGATAATATTTTTAAGTTATTTGTATTTTTCTATTGTCTTCACACATTGCTAGGAATTAAATTGTTGCTCAAAAATATTTGTAAGTTTGTTTATGCTGGCATAGGTCTAGAATTTCACTATGGTCTTTAATGAAAGCCTTAATTTTATTAATTCATTCAATATTTCACAGATATTTATTGAGAGATTTCTATGTGCCAGCCACTGAAAAGTTCTAGGGATGAAAACACAAAAATATAAATGTCACACTGCTGTGCGCTTAAAGTGATAACAGTCTAGTAATGAAGATAGCCAAGGAAACAGAAAATAACAAGAGGCCTTGATGAGAGCTGTCATTGTTTTTGTTCACTAATGTATCCCCAAAACTAACATAGTATCTGCTATAGAGTAGTTTTTCTATAAACTTTTATTGACTATTTTATGGATAAGTACTATAAAAGAACAGCAGTTCTCACTAATGAGTCATGATTAGGTTTGAGGTTATTTCACAAACAGGAAGTAACCAATTATTGACAAACTATCAATATTTGCAAATATTTTTTTAATTAAAGTGTTTAGCTTTAGTGGTAATATAATTCCCATTTATGTGTATTCCAAAGTACTTAGAAAGTCTGGCATAGTATAAATTCTGCTGAAATGAGACAGTCTGAATCATGTTTCTAATTCTTATTAAAAATGTGATTTTAGAAAAAAAGCAAAAGATGGTGGCAAAGTAGAAGGATGTGGAATGCATCCCTCTCCACAGATGCGTCAGGAATACACCAAAAGATGCAATAATTCCCACAGAGAACCAGCTGAACACCAGCAAATGACCTCGGACACCAGAAAGGACTGCAAAGATCCCAACATAACTGGGTAGGACAGAGGGAAAAAAAAGGAGAAAGAGGAGAAGAAGAAAGGAAAGGGATGGGTCCCACACCCAAGGGTGGGGGGATCTTAAACAGAGGGGAGATTGCTGAATTTGGGGAAACGTCCCTTATCTGATGGGGAAACCCCTTCTCCAACAGGGAATTTCCCTGGGTCAGAAGGGAGGCATTTAGGACTGTTCAAAGAGGGTGAAGTGGCTGAGCTGTGGCAGATGGGAAAGTGTGAGAAACACACAGAAGGTCCGCACCACAGCTCAGCATGCCTTTACTGAGACATCAATTCACAGCTGAACAGGGGGTCTAGGAGCTGGACCGTGGGAACTGGAGAACTGGTTCAGAGTGAGAAACATTGTTGACAGTGGGGAGATGGAATGAGAGGACAGGAGGGAAGAAATCAGCAGTGGAGAGTGCCTACTGCAGGAAGCTGCAAGACCATAGTGGCGGCTGGATACTGCTGACTCACAAGCAGGGAGGGGAGTAGCCTCTCTCTTGGGGCCTGCAATGGACAGAGGAAGGACCCCTGTGGGCCTAGCTAATGCACTCAGGCATAACAAAGGCCCCCGGGTGGGGCTGGCCTAGAGTGCCTGCAGCTGAGAGCCAGAAGCCCGCAGAGTGGCCCAGCTCTGGAGACATTTTGTTTACACCTGAGCCGCAGGCTTCACTCTGCAACAGACACCACCATGGCTGACTGAACTACTGTGACCCGGGCCAGGTGTCTGGGGGAGTTGTTGCAGGGGACAGGAGCCGCAGTTGGAGTTACACTATTGGCCTGAGCCACCCAAGCCACCATGACCCAGGTGGGGAGCCACTGCTCACTCAGTCCCAGGGGAAGGAGCCACTATTGTACCCTCTCTCTCCCTACACAATGGCACTTACAGAAGAACAATAAAGGAAGCTCTGCTGGTCGCAGAATAATACAAAAAGCCCAAGGTGGGTAAAACGACACTTACAGCTGAGAACCCAAGGAAACAGAAATAATAGTATTAATTCTATTAATCTGGTCCATTCTGTGGTCAGTTCCAGTTTTCTGTTTTTTTTTTTTTTTTTTAATTAATTACAATCTTAGTCCTAAGGGACCTACAAGTTTCATAACATATTTTTTATTTTATTTTTTATTCTATTTTTATTTTTAGACTTTTTATATATTTCTATTTCTAGCTAAGTTTTTTGTAGTGATGACTGTATCTCTCCTACCTTCTTTTCATCTCTATCTTTTATACACTTCTATTTCTTTCATTTTCTTTTCATATTTCCAGTTACATTACACTCTTCTGTTGCCCTGCCTTCTATCCTTTTTTTAGTTTATTTTACCTTAATATACGTAAAAGCAATCTTATTGTTCTGCTCTGTTTCCTTGCTTTATTCTCCAAATGACACACTGCTTTGGTATTTTTTATTAGGTTTTTGTCTTTATCTTAGATCTAAGTACAATTGTCTGATTTCATTTTGAGAAGCTTCAGTCTGCCTGGTCATACTCTAGCTCTTTATTATATTTGATCCTAGCTTTCAATATTCCCCTGGATTTGTGTTTGTGTGTGTGTGGTGTTATTTGTTTGTTTTTGTTTCTGTTTTGTTCTGTGTTGGTTTTGAATTTGTGTTGGTTTTCTCTCTGAATGTCTGATAGCATACTGGGGTTCCTCAGTCAGGACTTTCTAGTGCCTTATGTTCTATTGGATTCAGTATTTGTGTGTCTTATACATGTACATGGTTCCTTGATTTAGTATTTGTTTGACTTAATATCTGCCATTATTCTGGGGCTTGGACAGTCTTTTTTAAATCCCTTTATTACCAGGACAAGCAACCTCTGAAGTTTGGATGACAATGAGAAAACAAAGAAACGTCATGAAGGCAAAAGAGCAGGAAAAAAAAAAAAAAAAAAAAAAAAAAAACACACAAGACAAAATAAACAAAGAGGAAATAGAAAAATTGCCTGAAAAAGAATGCAGAGTAATGATACTAAAGATGATACAAAATTTCAAAAACAAAATACAGAAAATACAAGAAACAGTTAATAAGGACTCAGAAGTACTAAAGAAAAAAAATAATGGACAACAAAATAAATGAAATTTCAAATATTCTACATGGTATAAACAGAAGAATAACTGAGGCAGAAGAACAAATAAGTGAGTTGGAAGACAGAATGGGGGAAATAAACGCCACAAAGCAGGAAAGAGAAAAAAAATAAAAAGAATGGGAGACAGTCACAGAGACATTGGTGACAGCATTAAGTGCACCAACATTTGAATCATAGGCATCCCAGAAGAGGAAGAAAAAAAGAAAGGGTCTGAGAAAATATTTGAAGAGGTTATAGTGGAAAACTTTCCCAACATGGGAAAGGAAATAATTAACCAAGTACAAGAAGCACAGAGAGTCCCATTCAGAATAAACCCAAAGAGAAATACAGCAAGGCACATATTAATCAAACTAACAAAAATTAAACACAAAGAAAAAATATTAAAAGCAGCAAGAGAAAAGCAGCAAATAGCATACAAGGGAAAACCCATAAAGATAGCAGCTGACCTTTCTACAGAAACTCTGCAGGCCAGAAGGGAATGGCAGGATAAACTGAAAGTCCTGAAAGAGAGAAACCTACAGCCAAGGACACTCTACCCAGCAAGAATATCATTCAGATTTGACAGAGAATTCAAAAGCATTACAGAGAAGTAAATGTTAAGAGAATTCAGCACCACTAAATCAGCATTGCAACAATTGCTAAAGGAACTTTTCTAAGTAGGAAACACAAGAGAAGGAAAAGACCTACAAAAAGAAACTGAAAAAAATTAACAAAATGCTAATAGGAACACACATGTCGATAATCACCTTAAATGTAAATGAATTAAATGCCCCAACCAAAAGACACAGGCAGGCTGAATGGATACAAAAACAAGACCCTTCTATATGCTGCCTACAAGAAACCCACTTCAGACCAAGGGAAACATATAGTCTGGAAGAAAAGGGATGGAAAAAGATATTCCATGCAAATGGAAGTCAAAAGAAAGCTGGAGTAGCAATACTCATATCAGACAAATTAGACTTTAAAGTAAAGACTATTACAAGAGACAAGGAAGGACACTACAAGGAAGGACACTACAAAATGATCAAGCCATCCATCCAAGAAGGGCATATCACAATGGTAAATATCTATGCTCCCAGCATAGGAGCACCTCAATACATAAGGCAAATGCTAACAGCCATAAAAGGGGAAATCAATAATAGTAGGAGAATCAATAATAGTAGGAAAATTTAACACCCCACTTACATCAATAGACAGAACATCCAAACAGAAAATAAATAAGGACACACAAGATTTAAATGACACATTAGACCTTTTCAACTTAATTGATATTTATAGGACATTCCATCCAAAAACTACATAATACAATTTCTTCTCAAGTGCACACAGAACATTTTCCATGATAGATCACATCTTGGGTCACAAAACAAACCTCAGTAAATTCAAGAAAAATGAAATCATATCAAGCATCTTCTCTGACCACAATGTCATGAGACTAGATATCAATTACAGGAAAAAAATCTGTAAAAATACAAACACATGGAGGCTAAACATTATGCTATTAAACAACCAAGAAACTGTTAAAGAAATCAAAGAGAAAATCAAAAAATTTCTAGAAACAAATGGCAATGAAAACACAAAACCTATGGGATGCAGCAAAAGTGTTCTAAGAGGGAAGTTTAAACCAATAGAGTCCTACATCAAGAAACAAGAAAAATATTGAATAAACAACCTGAAGTTACACCGAGAACAATTAGAGAAACAAAAACAAAGAAACCCCAAAGTAAGCAGAAGGAAAGAAATCATAAAGATCAGGTCAGAAATAAAAGAAAAAGAAAGGAAGGAAAAAAGAGCAAAGATAAATGAAACTAAAAGCTTTGAGAAGATAAACAAAATTGATAAACCATTAACCAAACTCATCAGGAAAAAGAGGGAGAAGATGCAAATCAACAGAAATAGAAATGAAAAAGGAGAAGTAACAATGGACACCACAGAAATACAAAAGATCATGAGAGACTACTACAAGCAACTATATGCCAATAAATTGGATAACCTAGAAGAAATGGATAAATTCTTAGAAAAGTACAATCTACCAAGACTGAACCAAGAAGAAAGAATATATGAACAGATCGATCACAAGTATGAAAATTGAAGCTGTGATTAAAAATATCCCAAGAAACAAAAACCCAGGGCTAGATGGATTCACAGGCAAATCCTATCAAACATTTAGGGAAGAGCTGACACCTATCCTTCTCAAACTCTTCCAAAATAGAGCAGAAGGAGGAACACTCCCAAACTCATTCTATGAGGCTAACATCACCCTGATACCAAAATCAGATGAAGATGTCATGAAGAAACAAAACTACAAGCCAATATCACTGATGAATATAGATGCAAAAATCCTCAACAAAATACTTGCTAACAGAATCCACAACACATTAAAACAATCATACAGCATGATCAAGTGAGGTTTATCCCTGGGATGCAAGGATTCCCCAATATATGCAAATCAATCAACATTGATACATCATATCAATAAATAGAAGGAAAAAAACATATGATAATCTCAATAGATGCAGGAAAAGTTTTGACAAAATTCAACATCCATTTATGATAAAAACTCTCCAGAAAATGGGCATAGAAGGAAATTACCTCAACATAATAAAAGTGATATATGAGAAACCAAAAGCCAACATCATTCTAAATGGTTAAAAAATGAAAGAATTTCCTCTTAGTACAAGAACAAGACAAGGGTGTCTACTCTCGCCATTATTATTCAACATAGTTTTGGGAGAGTTAGCCACAGCAATCAGAAAAGAAAATGAAATAAAAGGAATCCAAACTGGAAAAGAAGAAGTAAAATTGTCACTCTTTGCAGATGACATGATATTATACATAGAAAACCCTAAATGCACTCCCAGAAAACTGCTAGCACTAATTCATGAATATAGTAAAGGAGCAGGATACAAAATTAATGCATAGAAATCTCTTGCATTCCTACACACTAACAATGAATGAGCAGAAAGAGAAATTATGGAAACACTCCCATTTACCATTGCAACAAAAAGGATAAAATACATAGGAATAAACCTGCCTAAGAAGGCAAAAGACTTGTATGTGGAAAACTTTAAGACACTGATGAAAGAAATGAAAGATGACACAAACAGATGGAAGGACATACCATGTTCTTGGATTGGAATAATCAACATAGTGAAAATGACTTTACTACCCAAAGCAATTTACACATTCAACACAATCCCTATCAAATTATCAATGGCATTTCTCACAGAAGTAGAACAAAAAATCTTATGATTTGTATGGAAATGCAAATGACTCCGAATAGCCAAAGCAATCCTGAGAAGGAAAGACGGAGTTGGTAGAATTAGGCTTCCTCACTTCAAACTATACTACAGGCCACAGTGATCAAAACAGTATGGTACTGGAACAAAATCATAAAGGAAGATCAATGGAAGAGCATAGAGAACTCAGACGTAAGCCCAAGCACATATGGGCACCTTATCTTTGACAAAGGAGGCAAGAATATACAATGGAAAAAAGGCAGCCTCTTCACTAAATGTTACTGGGAAAGGTGTACATTTAAATGTAAAACAATGAAATTAGAACACTTCCTAACACCATACACAAAAATAAACTCCAAATGGATTAAAAACCTACATGTAAGGCCAGACACTATAAAACTCCTAGAAAAAAACAGAGGCAGAACACTCTATGACATACATCAAAGCAAGATCCTTTTTGACATACCTCCTAGAATAATGGAAATAAAATCAAGAATAAGCAAATGGGACCTAATAAAACTTAAAAGCTTTTGCACAGTGAAAGAAACCATAATCAAGACAAGGTTACAACCCTCAGAATGGAAGAAAATACTTGCCAATGAAGCAACGGACAAATGATTAATCTCTAAAATATACAAGCAGCTCATGCAGCTTAATACCAAAAAAGCAAATAACCCAATCCACAAATGGGCAGAAAACCTAAATAGACATTTTTCCAAAGAAGACATACAGATAGCCAACAAATACATGAAAAGATGCTCAACATCACTAAATATTAGAGAACTGCAAACCAAAGCCTCAATGAGCTATCACCTCATACCAGTCAGAATGGCCATCATCAAAAAATCTAGAAACAACAACTGTTGGAGAGGGTGTGGAGAAAAGGGAACTCTCTTGCACTGTTGATGGGAATGTAAGTTGGTACAGCCAGTATGGAAAACAGTTTGGAGGTTCCTTAAAACACTAAAAATAGAACTACCATATGATCCAGTAATCCCACTACTGTGCATATACCCAGAAAAAACCATAATCCCAAAAGAAACATGTACCATAATGTTTATTGCAGCACTATTTACAATAGCCAGGACATGGAAGCAACCTAAATGTCCATCAGCAAATGAATGCATAAAGAAGATGTGGCATATATATACAATGGAATATTATTCAGCTATAAAAATGAATGAAATGGAGTATATGAGAGTGAAGTAAGCCAGAAAGAGAAGAAGAAATATTGTATGCTAACTCATATATACAGAATCTTAAAAAAAAAAAATGTTACTAATGAACCCAGTGATGAGACAAGAATAAGGATGCAGATGCAGAGAATGGACTGGAGGACACAGAGTTGGGGAGGCAGGGGGTGAAGGGGAAGCTGAGATGAAGTGAGAGAGTAGCAATTAGATATATTTACTACCAGCTGTAAAATAGTTAGCCAGTGGGAAGTTGCTGTATAACAAAGGGAGATCAATTCAATGATGGGTGATGCCTCAGAGGGCTGGGATGGGGCGGGTGGGGTGGAGTTGTGGGAGGGAGGGGTTATGTGGATATGTGTATAAATACAGCTGGTTGATTTTGATGTAACTCCTAAGCTGGTACAAGAGTGTAAAGCAATTTTATTCCAATCAAGAGCTTAAAAAAATGTGATTTTAGGGCAGTTGCCTAATTTCTCTGAGCCTTACTCTCCTAATGTGTAAAATAGGGATAATAACAGTCCTACATCATAGATGTCCTGTATGGACTAAATGCTTTATATGCTAAGTGCTCAGAATAGCCCTAACATATAGTGTTATATAAACATTTCTACAAGTGAGAAAAAAAGAGAGTGTAGCCCAGACTAGCTTGTTGACAGTTGCATATTAGTCTGCGGATGGGCCAGTAAGAATGTTTGTGCCATAAGAACTGTCATTTGATCATAGCAGAAAAACAGATAAGAACAACCATGACAGAATAGGAACAAGATATCTTGAGAGCCTGTAGGAGCAGTATCTCAAGTCTGCATATTCTCAATAGCTGAGGAGCATAAATTACACAGGCTAATTGATTTATTTTAGGCCAATAATCTATTAGCCGTCAAGCTTGCTCCCTGATTTCTAGTATCTTCACCCAATATCCTTTCTTTTCATCTGAGTTAAGATAATCTATTTTAATGTCTAAGTTAAAATAATACATTCCCTAGAAAGAACTTAGATACTTATATACTTATTTTTTTCCCTCACTCTCCTAGTTCTTTTATCCTGTGATCTTAAGGCAGTGCTGACAATGCTGTTCTTCAATCTAGGAAGTGAATTTTTTAAACTTCAAAACCTGGATGAAATATGTTAAAAATCATACATTTCTTCCAACCTTTTACTGCTTTTGTCAGTTGGAGCCATGCCAATACTATACATTACTATAATTAGAGATTTATTTTCCTCCTGTTATCTAGATGCAACCTACGCAGGAACCAAGATGAAGGAAATAGAAAGGCTATCTGCTAGTCATTAACTAGTGATTCCTTTTAATGGTTAGCCTAACCCCAGTCTGTCTGGCTTCAAGTCTTATTGGCATTCCTGCTTGTACTGTGGATCAGCAAATTTCCTGGCTTCTGCTGAAGAGCTTTGTCAACTTGTGCAAGGCTAAGTTTGAATTTTCAAGATGCTATAGTTCTGTTTCCAGAAACTTACCTGGCAGTGGTAACTGAAAAAAATCTCATAAGAGGTAACATCAGGTGTTTCATATTTACTATTTATATAAATTTCACCTAAGCAGACATTGGCTTTATTTCAATAATCTGATCTCTCTGCAAAATATTCTAAGTAAGTAAAAATACAAATTCACAATGTCTTGTTTCTTTTGCAAATTTGTATAGCATGTTAAAAGAAGTTGTTGTACCATAATCTATAACCCGGACAGATGTGTTATTATTTTTCTATATCTCAGAAGTATTAATATTAAGATTTGTTGGATTTGTTCTTCATATGTGGCTTTCTATGCAACACTCTCAGACATTTCTATCATATCACTTATAAAAATTCAGTGCAGGCAAGAGTATACACACACAAACACACAACAAGCTCTTCACATTAAACTAACAGCTGTTCTGGAGCTAGAACAATTTTACTCTTAGAAAATGTGTTCAATAAGAAAGTAATATTTTACCATCTAAAGCTTGTCTAAATGTCGTCTAGTGATGTTTGCTACGTTCCTCTCTATATTTAGGTCTGTGCTTTGTCTGTGTTTTCATCTAATTCTGTTTTCATGCTTATCTTTAACAATGTTTAAAAATAGACATAGGTGTTAAGAGACACTATATAATCTCAATTTGCAACCTCAGTACAGGAAGAACATTGAAGTTCTTAGTACATCAATAGTCAATCACTATAGAGCCATAATAGGGACCACAAGGTGATTTCACATATGTTCTTTCTAACTTTCAAAGTTGGTTTCTCAAATTTCCATGTTATCACAAAGGTATTTTTTCTCCAAGTGAATGCTTATTATATGTCTGTATGTGTAGATTGTTAGATAAATTCCGTGTGTGTGTGTGTGTGTGCAATCTGTAAAGCATGGAAATTGGCATCCATTGAGGTAAATTTTTAGCAACACAGAACATAGATGATTGACAGAACAAAGCATATGGAAACGAAGAATAATCTAACCCACATTTAGATCTAAGAAAAAAATATTTGCCTGAAGGGAAAATATTAATTAGTTTGTCTACATGCAAGATAAAAGTCTGGAAGACATATCCATCAAAAGGCAGTGGAATAAACAGCAAAATGGAAATTATTTGTAAATTGACAGTAAACTTGGCAAACATTAAGGGGGTAAACAAGTTATTTGGCATGCAAAGCACTTTGAAATCATAGCCTCTGTCAGGAGGCATCTGTGAATAGATTCACTTATTTGACAGAAATTAACATTTAGCAGAAATCTTTGTTGCATGCTAAAGATTTCTCACCCTCCTTAATTATTTTAATTGCTGCTTCAGAATGTTCCATATAAACACTCAAAAGATGTTAAAAATGCACAAAGTCCAATCCAATTTCATCAATAATATACAGTTACTGCACTCTGGAATTGACAAAATTACCTACCAAAAGGCAAGTTGTTTAAGTAAATTTACCAGGCTTATTTTTCTGGGGTGAAACAAGAGACACGTAACTCAAATAAAGATCCTTATAGTACTAGGAAAATTAAAGTTTCTTATTAAGGAAGAGAAAAACCGCAACCACTTCTATCTATCCTAAAAGGAATTAAAATCACCCAAGCATCCAAAAGTCTACAAACTATTTTTCAGTATATATGAAATTTTATGGAACTATTTAGACAATCTAATAAATGTGATATAGTGTAAAGAATATAATCACAGGTATTCAGAAGTCCTACCTTGGCCACTTACCAGTTGTCAGTTAACTTCTCTGGTTCTCAGTATCTTAATAAGTAAAAAGTAAGAGATTGAATCAATCTTTTCTTTTTTTTTTAATTGCAGCATAATTGCTTTACAATGCTGTATTAGTTTCTGCTGTACAGTGAAGTGAATAAGCTATATGTATACATATATCCCCTCCCTCTTAGACCTCCCTTCTCCCCCATCTGACCCATCTAGGTCATCACAGAGCACCAAGATCCCTGTGCTGTACAGCAGGTTCCCAGTAGTTATCTATTTTACACATGGTAGTGTATTTATGTCAAACCTAATTTCCCAACTCATCCCACCCTCTCCTTTCCCCCCATGTCCACACATCCATTCTCTATGTCTGCATTTCTATTCCTGCCCTGCAAATAGGTTCACATGTACCATTTTTCTAGATTCACATATATGCATCAAAATAAAATATTTGTTTTTCTCTTTCTAACTTAGTTCACTCTGTATGATAGACTCTAGGTCCATCCACATCTCTACAAATGACCCAATTTCATTTCTTTTTATGGCTGAGTAATATTCCATTTTAGATATATGTACCACATCGTATTTACCCATTCATTTGTCCATGCACATTTATGTTGTTTCCATGTCCTGGCTCTTTGAATATTTATTAATTCTCAAAATATCTTATGTTTGATTCAAATGAAAAATGTCTTAATCAAAAAATAATATCCTTTTATTTCTAAATGTATTTACTCTTTAGAAGAGACATTTGTGAACAAAAGTCCAAGGGTCTTTCAAAATCAGGAAATTTTTACCTTTTAGAAAACTGTAGTCCACAGAGTTTAGTTGACTTGAACCTAAGTGTTATATTTAAAATAGTTCACTATTATGTTCCATTAAGTACTTCATTTTCATTATCTCACTTTTCTCACTTGATTATTAAAACAGCATATGAAATAGGAGGGTGGTCTTGTAGTAGAATCAGAATCAAAACCAAGTTCCTTGACTCAAAGTCTAGTGTTTCCACATTACTATATACATAAATTAAGTAGGCAGTTGCCTGTTTAAAGTATACTTCAAGGGAATCTGCTGACCTGCTAATTATTCATTATAGCAGGTCATTATATTCATTCCTACATCTTAGGTCAGAATCTTTTAGGAGCTTTCTAATACGAGGCACAACAATTAGCTAATACAATGATCTCTAAGTGCTTTTTTATAACAAAGATTTCAGTTGTCAGCAGCAAGATCAATCAATTAGTTGTTTTTCATAAAGCTAGATTTAATTTGTTGGGAGTATTCTTCATTATTCTAAATTATTCTTATTATTTTGGTGTTAAAGCATGTTTATCTGATGAAATAATGGCCAGTGTGGAAGATAATATACTCCATCTAGTCTGGCAGAAGCAGTTTGGCATGAGAGTTGACAAGTGGAGCTTTGCCTTCAAGCTATCTTGCCTGTAAGGTACCCATTTCACTTCTAATTCTACAACCTTGTGCAAGTGATTAAACCTCTCTAAAACTTACTTTTTTCAACTCTACATCTTAGCTAATAGCGGTATCCTTTTCAAAAGATTATTGTGATAATAATCTGAGTTAATGCCTACAAGGCACTTTGTACAAGTTAAGGGCGTGATTAATATTAGCAGTTACTTATATGGTAGAGTGTGGGTATATGTGTGTGAATATATGCACACACAAGTGTGCATGTGGGTTTTTTAAAATATCTTTACCTGTTGGAATAGTGAACTTTAGCTGAGACTTAACTGCTTGCTTAAGCTATAATCAGATATCTCGTATAGCATCAATGAAAAACAACCAATCAGATGAAACTGAGACAAGAAGAACTAAGGCAAATGGACTCACATAGAATAGCAATTTTGTGTGTTTTACCTTTATAAGCTTCACAGTAATTTTAATCCAGTGGAACACAAATCAGTTGCATGATCAAATCTGTGTGTTTCCTTGGCTCCAGTCCTCATACTCTCCTGAATAAAAATCACTATTTTGTCATTTTTTTGTTCCAAAGCTTTATAAATTGATGTTTCTTGGCATAATCAGCAGGACCCATAGCAACTGACCTGATTCCCAGGACTTCCCTGGACTTGTGGCTGGTACCTCCAAGAGACCTTTGTTCTCTAACGCCTCTCTTGACTGACTGGAAACTCCAGCAGTAAGTCCTCTGGATTCTGAAACTCATAGCTTGGTAGAAGTTCAGACTGGAAGAAATTTTATTCAGGAGACTCTGAAATTCATCTTTCTTATTCTGGCTCGAGATTCATGATCAAGTTTTTCCCATCTAGTTTCAGGTTTCAGGTCTTGGTGAGTACTGACAATAATGGGAAGTTCTAGAGCAATACTTCAAAGAAAGATGACCTCCCCAACCCCTGCCAGTTTTATGTTTAACACCTATGGATCCCCACCCTTCAACTACTAGTCTAAATGTGTCTCTTTAACATGGGGTGATTTAAAACTGCACTAGGCAAAATGGGGATCATTTAAAATTCCTAAATTGTTTTGTGTGCTCAATTTCAGAGGGCATAAAAAAACAGACAAAATGAATGGGAAGCATATTTAAATTGATATTTAGAGGCTTCTATACATAAAGCTGACAAAATTTCTTTCCTGCTAGCTGTTAACCAACAATCATGAGACCTTTCCCTATCTGAAGGAATCTACCCGAGACCAATCTAAACCTCCTCCTCCTTCTGCTCAAACTTCCAAACCAACCTGCCCCTCTCTGCCCTTTTTTTAGCTCTTTATTGGAATATAATTGCCTTACACTGTTGTGCCAATTTTTGCTGTACAACAAAGTGAATCAGCTGCATCCATACATATATCCCCAAATCCCCTCCCTCTGATGACTCCTTCCCACCCTCCCTATCCCAGCTAAGTCATCACCCATCATGGAGTTGATCTCCCTGTGTTATGCAGCAGCTTCCCACTAGGTATCTATTTTACATTTGGTAGTGTATATATGTCAATGCTACTCTCTCATTTCATCCAGCTTCCTATTCACACCCCCTCCCAGCCCTGTGCCCTCAAGTCTGTTCTCTACACCTGCATCTCTATTCTTGCCATGTCACTGGGTTCTTCAGTACCATTTTTTTTTTATTCCATATGTATGAGTTAGCATATGGTATTTGTTTTTCTCTTTCTGGCTTACTTCACTTTATATGACAGACTCTAGGTGCCTCTGCCCCTTTAATCCTCCCTTTCATCCCTATTTCTTCTTCTTTGGAGGCCCATTGTTTAAAGCCACCATGGCCTCTACTAACAGTTCCATTTACATAAAACCCACCAGTTGAGGAGAGCCTGCTGTAACCTATGCTCCTTGGATAAAATCAGAACAAATAGCAATAACTAAGGGGTTTCCTGACTGCATTTCCTATTCTTTCTCCTTTGTACTTCATTTAGTCATACAAACTTATGAACCTGAATATTCTGATTTATACCAATGTATTCACAAGGTAATAGGAGAAGGAAGGGCAAAGGAATGGATAGCTAATGCAAATTGAGACACTGATCAATGATTTTGATTAAAAATAATCAGCTGAGGATGAAAACAAGGTGAATGATTTAGCATAAAACTTTCATCAGGTTATTCCACAATTTTTTGCTAAGATTATAGAATGCAAAAAATTCAGTTAACTATCCAGAAGCCAGACAAATACACTTTAGATTTCTTTGAAAACTTCAAGAAAGCCTTTAAACAGTACTCAGGTATGAAAAATAATAACTATCAAAACTCATCCTTGTTCAACTCTTCTTTTCTAAACTGATTAGATGAGGAATTAACCACCTTAGTAAAAGGGCTTCTATTGACTCCCATGATTTAGTTAAATCTGGCTGAACAACTTTCAAAAACTATTAAAAGGACAAAATAAGAAAAAGGGCTCCCTAAAAATGAATTAACAATTACAGCAGCTTAGGACTAAAAGGCAGAAAACTCCCACCATATAAGCCAGCCCCACAGGGAATCCATTTCTAATGCAAAACAAATATAAAACCAAAAACAAACCTCAAGATCCAAAAACAACAAGTAATTACAGAAATTGTTAGATAAAGAATCCAACCAATTTTCTTGGGAGGACCAACAATCTAAACAGCACATACCCCAGTAGGGGACACCAAGGGATCCTTAGGGGCATTTGCAGTTTTTCTTGCTACCCTGATTCCACTGCTAACGGCCAAAAAACCCCAGGGCTATATCACCTTGACACTGCAACTTTTCAGCCTCTGAGAAGACCTGCAAGAAATGTCCATATCTAGTGCTGAGTTCATATAGTTTACAGATGGCTTATATTTAAGGAATTCTGAAGGGATTTTTCAAGCAAGATACACCTCTGCTGAGCTTATTGAAATAAGTGAATCAGGTCTGTGGCCTAGTACAACAGGCTGCATTATATGCTCTTGAGTGCATCTATATTTTGGCAAAAGGGAAAACAGCTAACATATATACAGAAAGCAAGTACACATTCAGGGTGGTTCATGACTTTGGGATGTTATGGAAACAAAGGATATATATATATATATATATATATATATATATATATATATATATTTTAATTTCTAAAGCTGAAAGATTAAAAAAAGAAACAGTGATTACGTAATTGTCCTACTGGATTCCATTCTGCAACCCAAATTTCTAAGCTGCAATAAATGTCACCAGTCACTCCTAGACAATCATGAGAGAAAGTAAAGGGAATCATTTTGACAATGCAGCAGCTAAGGCCACAGTGCCAGCCATTCAGTACTAGTGATTGTGCCCATCATTCTGAGTAAATCTGACCTACAATTGACTCTGAGATTGCCTAAAGGAGGTCCAAATGTCAGTAGGACAAAATTGATGTAATTAGGTTAAAAAGGGCTACATTTATGACAAGAAGATAAATCTATGTTTTGGGACCCATAATAAACTGGTACTCCCTGGTTCTTCACATAAGTTTATGCCAGAACATATACATAATCTTACTCACTGGGACCCAGACAAGATAGTCCAGTGGGAAGACGATATTTCTGGAAATCTATGCAAAGGTAGCACAGCAATTCTATCAAAATTGTTCTACTTGTCCAAGGTATAACTGAAGTAAACCAATACAGACACCATCTGGGAATTTCCCTCTGCCTTCAAGTCTCTTTGAAGTATGGCAAATGGATTTTATGCATCTTCCTCCATCACAAAGTTATAAATATGTGATAATGATTTGTCAGTTTTCCCATAGGGTAGAAGATTTTCCTTGCTGCCAACTTACAGCCATGACAGTGGGCAAAACACTCCTAGAGAAAATCATTCCAACTTGGAGAGTTCCAAAGTAGCTGCATAGTGATAAAGGAACTCATTTTACAGGACAAGCACTGAAGAATGTATGTAGCATTTGGCCAGTAATACATTTCCATTGTATGTACTATCCTCAATCGTCATGTTTAGTGAAATGCAGATATGGAAACATTAAGGCACAATTAACAAAGTATATAATGTGTTTTAAGCTGTCAGGGCCTAAAACTCTACTTTAGTTTCACTTACCTTAAGATCTTCCCCCCACAGGTAAGCATAGACTATCCCCTTTTGAAATAAAAACTGGGTAACACATGCTCCTAGATGAAGGATGTACCTACTATGTTGAAAGAAAATCTCTTAACAGTCAACATATTATTAAGTCCCTATCACATAATACTAACCTTGTTTCAGACTCCTTCCATGGCATGCTCCTGGGAGAGGAAGTTATTCAACATTGTACTCTACAACCATGTGATTTTGTTTACTGGAAGAGACATTTAAAGAACAATTTTTCTCCAACCAAATGAACAGGACCCTACCAGGTATTATTGATAAATCCTTGTGACACAAAATTAAAAGATATTGATTCTTGGATCTGTATATCCCATTTTCAAAAAAAAAAAAAAAAAAAAAAAGCTCCAACCCCACACTGGAGTGGACTGCTCCCCCAGTACCAGACATTTGATTGAATTTGACTCGATGACAGCTCAACACCTTGAATCAGCCAACAACTAATGTAGCTTTCCCAAGACCCCCGACCAGGCCTGTATAATATGAATAAACCTTAAATTTACTATTTAGTGTTCATCATAATCATCATTTACTTGCACCTTAAGGTGGAATATGTTCTATAACTAACACTACCTTTATACTTAGATAAATGCATTGAATCAGGTCCATCTTGAAACTGATAAAATCATAAAATTAGCAGAGAATCTCTTAAACGTTCACCCAATTCTCTTCTGCACTGGTTCAATCTTAAATTTCCTAACCTCTTTAGTTGGCTCCCTCCAAAAAATCAGGGCCCTACTTCATTCAAGCCTCCAAATTATACATCTAATAATTATTGTAATGCTCACACTGTTTCTCTTGTTTAAGCTACACTTATTAATCATAGAAAAATGCCTCAGTGAATGTACAACCAAGATCATGATCACTCAGGATATAACCAATATAGACTACAACAATCTGAGCCAGATGGCCAGAGAATATGATTGCTCTATCCATACCCTGATAAATATGGAATCCACCTATGGCTTTCTTTATTGTGTTTCAGTGCAAATTTCAAAGGCCACTGCAATCTGTTTGAATATGAGCACCTATTGTGTTTTATCTTTGATTACTGTGAGATTCAGCTCATTAGGTGATGGTTAGTTGCCTTGATTGGCTGTATGAATCCTGGTACCATAGAGTTCTACTGAAGGACAAGATGGAACTGGGGCAGGGTGAACCCTTCATACCCCAGCAAGGGACGGATCAAAGCCAAAATAAATTTCTTCAAACATTTAGATCATCAAAGCTGAGAAAGCAAGTCTTAATCAAAAGGGAGAAATGATAAGAAAGTAAGGAAGATTTAAGAGGATTTTTATGTGAATGGCCTTTTAAGATGGATTCACAGTGTTTTAGGGGAACTAAAACTGTAACTAAGGCCAGGCAGACATCTGTGAGCTGACTTTGCAGCTCACAGAAAAAACACAAAATATAATTTAGCCACAAAACAACTGCTTGCTTAAGAAAAAATCAGGTATCCTGTATAGCAATCATCCAAATCAAACAATCAGATGAAACTGGAACAAAAGGAACTAAGGCAAATGGACTCATATAGAATAGCAATCTTATGGTTTTTTGCCTTAATAAGCTTTACTGTGACATTCATCTGGTGGAACACAGCTGAATTGTGTCATTGAGTCTGTGTCCCTTGGCTGCAGTCCTCATACTCCCCTGAATAAAAATCATTCCTTTGTCATTTTGTTGTTCAGAAGTTTTATAAGCTGACATATTACTGAATCTCGGTCTTTTGATAGCATGAGAATGTCATCCATAGCAATTCTTTCAATATTTTTTAAATGTCAATAACTATGAGTACCAATGGAAAATCAAAATATATAAACTGATTTTATTTTTTTCTTTGACATTAATAAGATTCACAAATTGTGAATATTAAGATATTTAAGGGGAAACAGTAAATATATTCATCTTATTCAAATATACTTAGTGGTTTCACTCACTGGAAGTCTTGTGCCACTTTTTTTTAATTTTTTTTTTTTTATTTTTGGGGGGGTACACCAGGTTCAATCATCTGTTTTTATACACATATCCCCGTATTCCCTCCCTTCCTTGACACCCCCCCTCGAGTCCCCCCCACCCTCCCCACCCCAGTCCTCTAAGGCATCTTCCATCTTCAAGTTGGACTCCCTTTGTTATACAGCTACTTCCCACTGACTATTTTACAGTTGGTAGTATATATATGTCTGTGCTACTCTCTTGCTTCGTCTCAGTTTCCCCTTCACCCCCTGCCCCCTCTCATACCTCGAGTTCTCCAGTCCATACTCTGTATCTGCATCCTTGTTCTTGTCACTGAGTTCATCAGTAACATTGTTAGATTCTGTATATGTAAGTTAGCATGCAATATTTGTCCTTCTCTTTCTGACTTACTTCACTCTGTATGACAGATTGTAGTTCTATTCACCTCATTACATATAGCTCCATCTCATCCCTTTTTATAGCTGAGTAATATTCCATTGTATATATATGCCACATCTTCTGTATCCATTCATTTGTTGATAGGCATTTTGGTTGCTTCCATGTCCTGGCTATTGTAAATAGTGCTGCAATAAACATTATGGTACAAGTTTCTTTTGGGATTATGGTTTTCTTTGGGTATATGCCCAGGAGTGGGATGACTGGATCATATGGTAGTTCTATTTGTAGTTTTTGAAGGAAGCTCCAAATTATTTTCCATAGTGGCTGTACCAACTTACATTCCCACCAACAGGGCAGGAGAGTTCCCCTTTCTCCACACCCTCTCCAACATTTGCTGTTGCCAGATTTTGTGATGATGGCCACTCTGATCGGTGTGAGATGATACCTCATTGTGGCTTTGACTTGCATGTCTCTGATGATGAGTGATGTTGAGCATCTTTTCATGTGTTTGTTGGCCATCTGTATGTCTTCTTTGGAGAAATGTCTATTTAGGTCTTCTGCCCATTTGTGGATTGGGTTATTTGCTTTTTTGGTATGAAGCTTCATGAGCTGCTTGTATATTTTGGAGGTTAATCCTTTGTCTGATGTTTCATAGGCAATTTTTTTCCCATTCTGAGGGTTGCCTTCTTGTCTTGTTTATGGTTTCTTTCACTGTGCAAAAGCTTTTAAGTTTCATGAGGTCCCATTTGTTTATTCTTGATTTTATTTCCATGATTCTAGGAGGTGGGTCCAAAAGGATCTTGCTTTGATGGATGTCATAGAGTGTTCTGCCTATGTTTTCCTCTAGGAGTTTTATAGTGTCTGGCCTTACATGTAGGTCTTTAATCCATTTGGAGTTGATTTTTGTGTATGGTGTTAGGAAGTGTTCTAATTGCATTCTTTGACATGTTGCTGTCCAATTTTCCCAGCACCACTTATTGAAGAGGTTGCCTTTTTTCCATTGTATACTCATGCCTCCTTTGTCAAACATAAGGTGCCCATATGTGTTTGGGCTTACTTCTGAGTTCTCTATTCTATTCCATTGATCTTCCTTTCTATTTTTGTGCCAGTACCATACTGTCTTGATCACTATGGCCTTGTAGTATAGTTTGAAGTCAGGAAGCCTGATTCTACCAACTCCATTTTTCCTTCTCAAGACTGCTTTGGCTATTCGGGGTCTTTTGCATTTCCATACAAATCGTAAGATTTCTTGCTCTAGTTCTGTGAAAAATGCCATTGGTAATTTGATCGGGATTGCATTGAATCTGTAAATTGCTTTGGGTAGTACAGACATTTTCACGATGTTGATTCTTCCAATCCAGGAACATGGTATGTCCCTCCATCTGTTTGTGTCGTCTTTGATTTCTTTCATCAATGTCTTAAAGTTTTCTGCATACAGATCTTTTGCCTCCTTAGGCAGGTTTATTCCTCGGTATTTTATTCTTTCTGCTGCAATGGTGAATGGGAGATTTTCCTTAATTTCTCTTTCTACTCTTCTGTTGTTAGTGTATAGGAATGCAAGAGATTTCTCTGCATTAATTTTGGATCCTGCTACTTGACTAAACTCATCAATTAGTGCTAGCAGCTTTCTGGTAGAGACTTTAGGGTTTTCTATATATAATATCATGTCATCTGCAAAGAGTGACAATTTTACTTCTTCTTTTCCAATTTGGATTCCTTTTATTTCTTTTTCTTCTCTGATTGCTGTGGCTAAAACTTCCCAAAACTATGTTGAATAATAATGGTGAGAGTGGACACCTTTCTCTTCTTCCTGTTCTTAGAGGGAATTCTTCCAGTTTTTCCCCACTGAGAATGATGTTGGCTTTTGGTTTTTCATATAAGGCTTTTATTATGCTGAGGTAATTTCTTTCTATGCCCATTTTCTGGAGAGCTTCCATCATAAATGGATGTTGAACTTTGTCAAAAGCTTTTTCTGCATCTATTGAGATGATCATATGGTTTTTATCTTTCAAGTTGTTGATATGATGTATCACGTTGATTGATTTGCGTATATTGATGAATCCTTGCATCCCAGGGATAAACCTCACTTGATCATGGTGTATGATTTTTTTAATGTGCTGTTGGAGTCTATTAGCTAGTATTTTGTTGAGGATTTTTGCATCTATATTCATCAGTGATATTGGGCTGTAGTTTTCTTTTTTTGTGACATCTTTGCCTGGTTTTGGTATCAGGGTGATGGTAGCCTCATAGAATGAATTTGGGAATGTTTCGCCTTCTGCAATATTATGGAAGAGTTTGAGAAGGATAGGTGTTAACTCTTCTCAAAATGTTTGATAGAATTCGCCCATGAACCCATCTGGTCCTGGGCTTTTGTGTGTTGGGAGATTTTTAATCACTGCCTCAATCTCCGTACTTGTGATTGGTCTGTTCATGGTTTCTATTTCTTCCTGGTTCAGTCTTGGAAGATTGTATTTTTCTAAGAATGTATCCATTTCTTCCAGGTTATCCAATTGATTGACATATAGTTGCTTGTAGTAGTCTCTCATGATGTTTTGTATTTCTGAGGTGTCCGTTGTTACTTCTCCTGTTTCATTTCTAATTCTGTTGATGTGCATCTTCTCCCTTTTTTTCTTGATGAGTCTGGCTAATGGTTTATCAATTTTGTTAATCTTCTCAAAGAACCAGCTTTTAGTTTTATTTATTTTTCTTACGTTTTCTTTCCTTTCTTTTTCATTTATTTCTGATCTGAATTTTATGATTTTTTCCCTTCTTCTCACTTTGGGGTTTCTTTGTTCTTCTTTCGTTAGCTGTTTTAGGTGTAGGATTAGCTTGTTTATTCAATAATTTTCTTGTTTCTTAAGGTAGGACTGTATTCCTATAAACTTCCCTCTTAGAACTGCTTTTGCTGCGTCCCATAGGCTTTGGGTTGTTGTATTTTCATTGTCATTTGTTTCTAGATATTTTTTGATTTCCTCTTTGATTTCTTTAGTGAGTCCTTTGTTGTTTAGGAGTGAATTGTTTAGCCTCCATGTGTTTGTATTTTTTGCAGCTTTTTTTTCCTGTAATTGATATCTAGTCTCATGGCATTGTGGTCTGAGAAGATGCTTGATATGATTTCAATTTTCTTGAATTTGCCGAGGTGTGATTTGTGACCCAAGATGAGATCTATCCTGGAAAATGTTCCGTGTGCACTTGAGAAGAAAGTGTAGTCTGTAGTTTTTGGATGGAATGTCCTATAAATATCAATTAAGTCGAGATGGTCTAATGTGTCATTTAAAGCTTGTGTGTCTTTATTTATTTTCTGTTTGAATGATCTGTCCATTGATGTAAATGGGGTGTTCAAGTCTCCCATTATTATTGTGTTACTGTCGATGTCCCCTTTTATAGCTGTTAACATTTGCCTTATGTATTGAGGTGCTCCTATATTGGGGGCATAGATATTTCCCATTGTGATATGTTCTTCTTGAATGGATCTCTCGATCATTATGTAGTGTCCTTCCTTGTCTCTTTTAATAGTCTTTACTTTCAAGTCTAATTTGTCTCATATGAGTATTGCTACTCCAGCTTTCTTTTGACTTCAACTTGCACGGAATATCTTTTTCCATCCCTTTACTTTCAGTCTATATGTATCCCTTGGTCTGAAGTGGGTTTCTTGTAGGCAGCATATAGAAGGGTCTTGTTTGTGTATCCATTCAGCCAGTCTGTGTCTTTTGGTTGGAGCATTTAATCCATTTACATTTAAAGTGATTATTGACATGTGTGTTCCAATTACCATTTTCTGAATTGTTTTGGGTTTGTATTTGTAGGTGTTTTCCTTTTCTTGTGTTTCCTACTTAGAGAAGTTCCTTTAGCACTTGTTGTAAGGCTGGTTTGGTGGTGCTGAATTCTCTTCACTTTTGCTTGTCTGGAAAGCTTTTGATTTCTCCCTCAAATCTGAATGAGATTCTTGCTGGGTAGAGTATTCTTGGCTGTAGGGTTCTCTCTTTCAGGACTTTCAGTATATCCTGCCATTCCCTTCTGGCCTGCAGAGTTTCTGTAGAAAGGTCGGCACTTATCCTTATGGGTTTTCCCTCATATGTTGTTTGTTGCTTTTCTCTTGCTGCTTTTCATATTTTTCTTTGTGTTTAATTGTCATTAGTTTGATTAATATGTGCCTTGCTGTGTTTTTCCTTGGGTGTATTCTGTATGGGACTCTCTGTGCTTCTTGGACTTGGTTAATTATTTCCTTTCCCATGTTGGGGAAGTTTTCCACTATAACCTCTTCAAATATTTTCTCAGACCCTTTCTTGTTTTCTTCTTCTTCTGGGATGCCTATAATTCGAATGTTGGTTTGCTTAATGTTATCACTGAGGTCTCTGAGACTGTCTTCTAGTCTTTTTATTCTTTTTCCTTTTTCCTGCTCTGTGGTGTTTATTTCCCCCATTCTATCTTCCAACTCACTTATTCGTTCTTCTGCCTCAGTCATTCTGCTGGTTATAGCATATAGAGTATTTTTAACTTCAGTTATTTTGTTATCCATTGCTGTTTGTTTTTCTGAGTTCTTATGAACTGTTTCTTGTACTTTCTCTATTTTGTTATCGAGATTTTGTATCATTTTTACTATCATTACTCTGAATTCCTTTTCCGTCATTTTTCCTAATTCCTCCTCATTCCTCCTCCTTTATTTGGTCTTCTGGGTTTTTTTCCTGCTCCTTTGCCTGCATGGTGATTCTTTGTTTCCTCATGGTTTTCCAAACTTTTGGGGTTGCTTGTCCTTGTGATAGAGGTGTTTATAGAAGACTGTCCAAGCCTCAGACTAATGTCCAAGTATTGGATTAAATGAATATTAAGTCTAGGAAACACATACATCTATAAGACACACAATTACTCAATCCATTAGGACATAAGGCTCTAGAAAGACCTGACAGAACCCCAGTGTGCTATCAGATATTTAAAGAGAAACCCAACAGAAATTGACACCTGAAACAGAACAAATCAGAGACAAAAGCAAAAGCAAACAAACAAACAAATAACACCCTACACATACAAACATCTATCCAGGGAAATTTTGTAAGCTAGGATCAAATATAGAAAAGAGCCAGAGTACCACCAGAGAGAATGGAGATTCTCAGAATGTAATTAGACAACTGTACTAAGAACTAAGATAAAGACAAAAGCCTAATATTAAATACCAAGGCAGTGCCTCATCTGGTGAATAGAGCAAGGAGTCTGAGCAGACCGATAGTGTTGCCTATATGTATGTTAAGATAAAATAAACTTAAAATGGCTGGAAGAAAGGGGAACAGAAGAGCATAATATGGTTGGAAATATGCAAATAAAAGGAAAGGATTAGACATGTATAAAAGATAGGGATGAAAGGAAAGTATGAGAGATATATTGTCCGTACTACCAAAAACTAAGCTAGATATAGAAGTATATAAAAAGGCAAAAAAAGAATAAAAAATATCATTAAAAATTATGTTATAAAACTTGTAGATCCCTTAGGGCTAAGATCGTATTTAATAAAAAAAAAAAAAAAAAGAGAGAGAGAGAGAGAGAGAAAGAAAAGAAAAAAAAATCCAGAACTGATCTCAGAATGGACCCATTCAATAGGTATTGATACTACTATTTCTGTTTCCTTAGCGTCTCAGCTGTAAGTGTCCTTCTCCTTGCCTTGGGTTTTTATGCATTATTCTGTGACCAGCAGAGGTTCCTTTATTGTTCATCTGTAAGTGTCGGTGTGTGGGGAGGGAGAGGGTACAATAGTGGCTCCTTCTCCTGGGAGTGAGTGAGCAGCGGCGCACTGTTGTTTCAGTCGGGCTTGGAGATGCCTGTTGCAGAGGGACGCTGGTGGCTCAGGCGTAAACAGAAAGTCTTAGAGTTGGGCCTCTCTCGGGCTTTTTTTTGTTGTTGCTGTTGTTGTTGTTGTTGTTGTTTTTTCTCTCGGCAGCCTCCCTGCTGCTGGTGTTGCAAGGGGTTTTAATCTAGCCCCACCCAAGTGCCTGAGGGTGCTTGTTATCCCTGAGCACCTTACGTGGCCCACGGGCATCTCTCCACTGCCTGTTGCAGAGGCGCTGAAAGAGAGAGAGAGGCTATGCATGTGGCTCCTCCCTCTAGGCCTGTAAGCCTGCAGCCTCCAGCCGCCATCATGGCCGGGCAGCTCTCAGGGACGGACACTCCTCTCTGCGGACCTCCTCCCTCCTGTCCTCTTGGTCCATCACCCTACCGGCAACAATGTTTCTCACCCTGAACCAGCTCTCCGGTTCCCACGGTCCCGCTCCCGGACTCTCCGTTCAGCCGTGGATTGATGTCTCGGTCCAGTAACGCTGAGCTGCGCTGCGCACCCTCCGTATGTTTCTCACTCCCTCCCGTCTGCCACAGCTCCGCTGCTTCACCCTCTTTGAGCCTTCGTAGATGCCTCCCTACTGGCTATGTCGGGCTCCCCGCAGTCCTTTCTGGTGTCCGAGGCCATCTGCTGGTGTTCAGCTGGTTCTCTGTGGGAATTACTGCATCCTTCCGTGCATTCCCAATGCATCTGTGGAGAAGGATGCACTCCACGTCTCTCTACTTTGCTGCCATCTTTTCTCTCCCCTGAATATCTGAGGCATGTTCAGTGTGCTTTGGCAGCCTGCCTGTCTTGTTCGAATGAGTCTCACCTCGCGGAAGAGCTCCCGCGCTAGGGGATACCCGGGTCAAGCGTCTGAGCGCGCGCTGCCATGTTGAGTCCGGCGATTTAAATAGAGAAGGCGGGGCCTCTTGTGCCACTTCTGTCACTGATCTTTAAGTTTAAGGATGCCAGAGTCATTAAAAAGAAAATTTGTGAATTAGCTCATTCCAAGAGGTTCCAAATGAAGTATGAAATGCCATGTGATTCTATATCAAAATCTTATAAAATTAGAACTTGGACATTTCTGTAAGGATTTCTTCTCTTTAATTAAAAAGTAAACAAAACAATGACAATGCATTCTCCTTTAATAGATATATGTCCGGAATTAAAAATTCTTGGTATTCATATAAAATTGGGATGTTGTAAATGGTGGATTATTTATTTGTAAGAATGCATATAAGAAATTTAAGTATGATGATTGATGTATTGACTATCTTAAAATAAATTGTCATGTTATGATAAAGAGGAAAGAATCTAGTGGGGACTTGGGTAAGTAAATTTAATGCTGTAGGCCTGAGGTGCCTTGCAGCTCAGGGGAAATGTATGAAATAATTCTCTTGAATTTAGTAGTATAGCTCAAGATCAAAATTTTAAAAGAATAAAACAGCAGAGTTCTTTACACCAATGACTTGGGTAACAAGTAAATAATGTTCTTATTTTTTCTTATTAACAACCATTTTCCAAAACAAGAATAAAGAGGAAGTATCATTCAGTGAGTTTCATCACATTAGTGACAAGAATCAAGCTAATCTTCTGAGCATACTTATTGCTCCTGAGTACTTCTGTTCTCTAGTCACTAAACCATACTTTCTTCATTTCATCTCAATCATCCCTGGACCAAACAATAGTTTTTCACTCTTTCTTGCCCTCAATCAGTCTAAAATATAATTGTGACATTGCAAACTCCTAGAACATTTAAGTATATGTATTTTTAAAACCATAGTAGTTTGTGCTTCCTGGAAGGCAAATTTAATGTTGCCTTATAGTTCTTACAGAGATTTCAATCCCTTTTTCTAATTAGATATCAATACCTCTTTATTTCAAATGGCTTCTTTTGAAAAATAAGTTATAGAACTTACTGCTAATTAAGAATGGTTGCAAAATGAATAAATCCTGGGAATGTAATCTGAAGCATGGTTACTATGGTTAATAATGTATATTTGAAAGTTGATAAGAGTGTATACCTTAAAAATTCTTACCACAAGAAAGAAAAATGTTATTAATTATGTGTGTTGATAGATGTTACCTACACATCGATGTGATCATTTCAAAATATATACAAATATCAAATGATTATCTTGTAATCCTAAAACTAAGACAATGTTATTTGTCAATTATACCTCAATGAGACAGCAACAACCACTTGCAATACAATAAATAAAAAGGAAGTAAATGGATTATAATTAAATATTATGGACATATGCCAACAAATTTAAGAACCTACGTAAAATGGACAAATTAATAGAAAAACAGAAACTACTGAAACTGCTCAAGAAGAAAGAGAAAATATATATAAACCTTTAACAAGTAAAGAGATTGAATTTGTGATCAAAAACTTCTTACAAATAAAAGTAAGATGACATCCAGTGTTTAAGGAATTGAATTCTATCCAATGTTTAAGGAAGAATTAACAGAATGGAGTGACATAATCAAGTTGCAAAAAAAAAAAAAAAAAAGAGTTTTCTACCATCTTTCCTCCAAAGAACACTAATCAATATCTATGGATGAAAGAGCCTTTGTGGAAATCTGGGAGTCAATTGGAGAAGTCCCAGCACACCACTGGAACAAAAAAGAAATCTGAAATTCGTTGCATTGAAGAAGGTAAGAGGAACAGTTTTACTTTACCTGAATATCCCCTCCTCTAAGGCAGCACAGCTCAGCACCAAAAAAGTGGGTATCAGACTTCCCCAGCAATGGGGGACAGTAAAGTGATCCACTGTTTTGTTTTGTTTTGTTTTCTCCCCCATCCAGAACACTGAGGTGCTGCTGCTTGACTGGGGTGGAAAGCAGCTGAGAGAAGAGCATCCAGAGTTCTCAGAAGGCATCAAAGGGACACAGTTTGAAAACTATGTAGTGAATAATACCAGGAAGCTCACAAATGAACTGCAGTGAGATGCCTTGCCTGTGAATTTCCCAGTTAACCCATGGGAATCCTCAATGATCCTCACATCTTTACCACGTGCCCACTTCCATGTATGCACCTCCAAGGGTGGTGAAAGTGAGGCTTTGCAGACAGCTGGTGAGCTTCCACAGAAAGCTGGCCCAACTCTGCAGAATTGGGAGAAAGCACATGAACTTAAGCATTCATCACTTCCCTTGGGAAAGCAAAGGGGAGACTGTCAACTCTTGCCTTGGTTTGTAGACTCAGTAGAAGGTATACAACTTTATGAATCACCACATCCTAAGAGGAAAGAAGTGTGGAATAGGTGTGTCCATAGAAAAGTTGTAAAGAAGCCTTAGAATTCCTAACGGGGCTGATGGAATTTATTACTCTCTAGAAGCAAGCCCATAAGAATGGAGGAGGTGACTCCTTCAAATGCAAAGACATCAATGCAAGACTTCAATGAAAAATCAAAGAAACATGTTACCATAAAAGAAACACAATAATCGTACAGTAACCAAACCCAACTAAATGGAGATCTGTGATATAAGCAATAAAAAAGTTCAAAAAAGTTGTTTTAAGAAAGCTCATTGAGCTACAAGAAAACACAAAAAAATTATTCAATGAAATCAGTAAAGCAATACACAAACAAAATGAGAAGTTTAAAAGAGAGCTAGAAATCTTAAAAAAAATAACCAAACAGGGACTTCCTTTGGTGGCACAGTGGTTAAGAATCTGCCTGCCAATGCAGGGGACACAGGTTTGAACCCTGGTCTTGGATGATCCCACATGCCATGGAGGAACTAAGCCTGTGCACCACAACAACTGAGTTTGCAATCTAGAACCCACAAGCCACAACTACTGAGCCCACCTGCTGCAATTATTGAAACCCACATGCCTAGAGCCTGTGCTCTACAAAGAGAAGCCAGCACAATTAGAATCCCACGCACTGCAACAAAGAGTAGCCCCTACTCGCCACAACTAGAGAAAGCCTGCATGCATGCAACAACAAACACCCAACACAGCCAATAAAAAACAAACAAACAAACAAACAAAAAAGAACTAAACAAATTCTGGAGCTGAAGAATACGAGTGAAGTAAAAAATGCAAAAGAGAACATCAACAGCAGACTATTAAAATAATAATAATAAAAAAGAAAGAACCAATGAAGTAGAAGATAGGTCATATGAAATTATCCAGTGTTACCATGCCTTCTCCAGATTCTTGAACAGCAATACCATAGAAATAAATATTGTGCTGCCACAAGATTCTTAGGCAAGCAATATTTTTTATTGAAAGGATAGCTTGTGCATAAGAGAGAGAGGAGACAAAAGGGTACCAAATCCTTGAGGACTTTCAGGGGAGTGGTTTTAAAGTCAGTGTGAGGAAAGGGGCTGCAGGGTGCCTTATCAGCTTGTGCTCAATTCTCATATTGGTTGGCATCAAAGTGAAGTTTTGAACATCATCATCCTTCTGGTTTCTACAGATATGGGGTCTATGTGCTTGAAGTCAGCAATTTTCATCTGGTGAGGGTCTGCTTCCTAAAAAAGCAACAACATAAAACCCCCAACGACTTAGGAGTGTGTGCCAGGTCTTTATATCTTTCAGGGAACTGGGAGTTTGGTAATTCTGCTACGTGGTGGATTTATATCCCCACTTTTGTCCTTTGGAAACTATGTACATACACCAGTGAAACAGAGATAATCTTTTACTCCTGTGGGTCTCTGGTTATTGTATCAAAGACCCAGGCTTTCAGGCACCTTGTTTTACTGGGTTTGTTAGTCCTGTTTGCTCAAAGTCATTTTCCGGTCCCTTTCCAAGATGGACTCATGTCTTCCTGTCTCATTTCCCCTCAGAATTCATGCCTCTTTATTCTTAAGGGGTTGCTGAAGAGCAATGGTCGATCTTCTGAAATTGCTTCAAGGCTGACTCAGGTCTGTTGTCCCTACTGATGGGAGGCATAAAAGTCTATAGCTACCTGGCTTGGATTTGGACAGGGCTGGACCATATTACATAGTCCTTGAAATCAGCTGGGAGTTTTTCTACAGACTAGCCCATGATAGCAACCTTTGCAATGTGTATCCCCACACCTAAAAAGAAAGATGGTTATGAGTCAGTATGGTCAGGATAATAAACTCAAATCCCAGTGACATGGACCTCTGGGAGGGAAATATGCAACCAAGCCACCAAAGAACACTTTGCAAACATTGTCATATTCCTTAATGAAGCAAATTTTATGTTTACCACCTCTGTCTACTGAAAGCTGGACCCTGTGGTATTTCTGAACAGATGTGTTCAGTACTTGTTCCATTTCTTGGCCTAATAATGTCAACTGTTCTTCTGGCCTCTAAGCCTCCATTAGACTGATGTCAAAAGGTAGAGATTAACTGGTTTCTAAGTACAGCTAAATTGTTAAAAGTCTTGTTCACTTGCAACAAAGAAATTATTCCATTATGCTAAGTGCTGCATCAGATTCTTGCCCTGTTGACATTAAAAGTTTTGTTTTTACAAGTAAAAAGTCAGATATTATCACTTTTTCATTGAGCCTACCTTGCCAGCAGAACTTTCCCTTTTCCACATACTGTATATTGTTCTGTACAGAGTCTTTATTATGGGCCAGCTTATAATGTCCCCTGAGTCCCACTGAGTTTGAGGGCACAACCAAATATTGCTTTTCAGGGTGCAACCTGGCACTGAGATTGACATCCAAGTTTGCTGTCCAGTCTTTCAATTTAACAGTGACCGATGATTCCCTATGGGTGTATACATTGTTTTTGAAATATATTCCCTATTTCAACCAACTGTAGAACTTGACATAACTGCTTTTGACTAATTCCTGGAACTGAGGCAGTCAGGACACAAAAATGAAGGTTCCAGTTGCCACTTATCCCATAGCCTTGGGGGACCATAAGTCTCCAAGATGAACTTTCTAGCCTTCTGCTCTCAGTATGGTGGACCACTGTTTGGATGTCACTTCTAATTCTGTAGTTACATTGAGACTATAAGGTGGCCATTGGCAGCTGCTAACTGGTTGTTTAGAGAACAGCTGGTGGTGTCCTTAAGTCTGATACAGTTCAGAAAATTCAAGTTCTCTGTAATGTAAGAATGTAGAATGTATCTGAAATCACATCCACAATGATCATCCAGCTCTATTTTGGATGTCTGAACCACAGTTACTCTATTTTGAGTTTTAAATTTATTTTTCCCATAATGTTTAAAGCAGGTGTACAATATAGGTCACAAAACAGGCTGCCCTAGTTCATGAGAGTAACTTCTCCATAATTTGATATGTGAAAATGTATTGTTTCCCCTTTTTGTTTGCAAATATTTAATAGAAATCATTGATGAGCAAAATATTTGTCCCCCAGTGCCAGTGTGGTTGCTGCCTGCTCTGGGTCCATCCTTTAATATATATTGTTTGCCTAATTATCCATGTTGGGAGAAAACGAATTAGATATAGCAACCAAGTACAGAGGTATACCAATGGGGAGACATTTTATAAGCTAGAGATTTTATCAATTATACCAAACTGTCACACAAATATTGTACATGTGCTTCAAGTCATAGACTTATAGCAAGCAGTGGTATATATCATGGGTAGTTATACTCTGTGACAACTTCACTAAATAATTTTCTTTCCATCCTGAACATTATGGTCAAAAGCATGGCTGGAAGTAAAATGATAACTTTCAATTAGAATTGTTTAATTTCTTATCCAGTTCAGCTGTATGATCTGAACATTATCATAAGCCTGTACTTGTGAAACAGTCTTTATGAATCTTCTTAAATATGAAACATTTTTGCAAAGCATTAGAGTGAAAACTGTTTATGAATAACAAAAGATTTAAAAGATGTGACTAAAGATCAGATTACATGCAACTGAAAAAGAAGCTGAATCAAGGTTTTGTGACATACAACATTTTAAGACAATAACTAGAATTATGACATAACATTATACAGGACATATTCAAATTTGAGGAACTTTGTACAATTTCTAGATCACCTACATTAATGACGTTTTACCCATACAGTATAACCTAAAATGTTTATCATTATTTGACAATGTTTCCCATTTAATTTATCAAATAATCCTAATTAATGTAATATTTCTCTCTGAGGTGCATCAAGGGACTTTTGAAACATCCCAAAATTAGTTAGATGTTAAAAGAACTTCATCTAAAATCTGAAAACACCTGGTCAAATAAGATCATGGCTCACTGTGAAAAAATATTCATTTAACCTAAGTGACAGTAAAAGACTCTGAGGCAAATACAGAAAGTTACAATAGCTCACTACAGATGATGCAAAAAGTAAAGAAATTTACATTCTGTTATAAAAAGCAGTTCAATATTCCAGGACAAACTTTGTTCTCTTAACAGAGAGAGAAATCCAAACTCTGGTATTGTACCAGCCTACTTTTAATAACAAAATTCATTTACTTAATTAAATGTAATCTAATCTTAGACTGTTTTGACCATACACAGAACTCTTTTCTCAAGTTTCCTTTTTCACAAACCTTGCATCACTTTCTTTACCCACATTAGTTTGTCCCTTATTTTTTCCCATCCAGAAACAACCAACTCTAGGACAAAATTATTGTCTTTTTTTTCCCTAAGCAAAGATACTCCATTCTTTACACCTATCACTGAAAACATATATCCCACTTCACAAAATGAAATGCTTCCCTTATTATTTTGTTGTCCAATTACATATATCATCATTTTAACCCTTAAAAAAGCCTTGATCTCTAGTGAAAACCAAGAAGCAAGCAATGTGAACTGTTTGTCATACCAGTATTTCCTGATTAGCAAAGTTAAGAACATACTCCAAGGCCTCTAAAAATACATTTTCTTTCATTACATAATTTCTCTTTTAAATGTGGCACATGTGTCTAATAAACCCAAACATTTTTAGCTTTTCTCTCATAAGAAGGCAAAAGTAGGTGAATTTAGATTTGTCCATCAGTCAATGTTCCAGTATTTTATTGCATTTAAAAATGTTTTAGACCTTCAATTAATTCTCATTATTTATCTTAATTTAGCAAAACCCTGAATTTTCAACTTACTAGAAATCTAAAGAAACTAAAACACAATCATTCCCAAGTAGTTAACCTAAAAGCTTTTATCCCATTTATCTCTATTTGATTACTTATGATTGTATCATCATACCAAGCTAATTTTCCAGCTGATAAATTTTGCAATAGATGTAATATGAACTTATTGTCTTTCAGTAAACCCTGATACAATGAAAGTACTATACATAATACTGATGACTCTATAGACATGTCTGTATTAATCAACAAAGTTAAATTAACTTTAATATGTGATAATAATTTAATACTGAATAATCCCCAGATCACATGAACCTGAAATTTATTTGTTAGTTTCTGTTCATTTTTAGAAATGTTTGCTTTGTAAGTGCTTACTTTTATTTAAGCCAATTCAATAGAGCTCATTTACAAGTTTATTTCAGTAATACTATTCAAAGATGAAGACATATTCATAATGTACATACACATAAACATATATATTTCCAGACAAAGGTCTCATAGCTTCATTTTAAAACTTATTCACAAATAAGGTATTTTAATACAAAACTTATTCATTTATAAATTCTATCCTATTTTCTCTATTATAAAACACTTCTAATTTTATAATAGTAGCATAGTTTAAGGATCCATTAAGAGGCCACTTTTCCCTGAATCTAGGGAGTATTACAGCCAGGTTGTATTACAAAGGAAAATCATCTATTTTATATTTCATTCATTTGTGACTGAAAGTGGTCCAATTCTGGAGAATTCATCCCAAGGAGCTACATACGTGAAACAAATTTGTTTCCCATATCCAACATACTTACTCACAGTACAAATGCAAACATACATAGAAAGAATAGATTTAATTCCTGCAGGACATGAAAAAGGATGAAGTCCAACAATTCCCTTAACTTTTTCAAACAAGGATCCCTCTTTTAAACAAAAAGCAACATGCAAATGGAAAGATAGAGAATCATGACTGTGTGGGTCATGGCAATTCACTTGGCAAATGCAAAAACAAAAATAACAGAAGTTAAAAAAATTTAAAAAGTCTTCAGAACCTGTTTCTTTTTCTTGGCATTCATTTATTTAATATACTGTATCTGTGACTGGAGGATGCTTATAAGATGATCTTGTTTTAACACTAGCTGTCACAGCCAGCCATCAATTTAGATCAAGTTTTGAAAAATATTGTCAAAAAATAAGTAAATGACTCAACACTTGAAGAACAGAATTCATATAGCAAGTATTTCCAAAATTTCTCAATCCTATTACACCAAGAGTTACTATTGGCCTTCATTTAATGGAGGAGTAACTGGCTTCTTAAATCTTACATCTTCTGAGGTAGAAACTACTTCATCTTTGGCTGGTGATGCTTTGATTTATAGTGGCGTTTGAATAGGAAATATTTCTACTGTGGTGGACTGAGCTAGACTTGGCAAATATAAACTTTTTCTTGGAAGCTTATTTTCCAATTCTGCTTTAACTTGATACTCTAATTCTTGCCATTTTTTCTTCATTTTTCTTTTTGCTATCTTTTCCTGAAATTGTTCTTTTTGCATTTTTCATCCAATGGGTGACTGCTCAAGTTTGAAAGGTTTTACCCATTAATATCCTTCTCCTGTGCCAAAGAGCAGTATATATTTGCTCTTCATTTTCAAGCATAGATTGTGTGCCATGATGTAAGAAATAAGAATCATCACTTGTACCCATAGACCGTAAAACCCTTCCGCTATGAGTGGTGCAGTGATGATTTTGAGTTTTGATTGCACTTAATATACTTCATAGTAACTTTAAGCCTCCAGTTGCATTATCATTACGAACGTAATCATCACAAAGGTAACAAAAAACATACATGCCATTTGCCTCCAATGCAACAGCATGACTGCTTTCTTGAAAATGCTTGAGTGCATGTTCTTCAACATATCTTCCACAGGCAACACAGGAACAGCTAAGGCAAGCACAAATCAACTCAGTTGTATTGCAGTCCATACAATGCCGTTTCTCAGGGTTGAGGATGGAATGGTCTTGAGCAAGCCGCAACTGCCCAATGTGTCTGCACTTATCCATTGTTAGCATTTATCTAGTCTAGCTGAGAAACACATAATCCAAACAAGTCTCTGTTCACGACACTTGAAGCATCTGAAAACTTCCGAAGCCAGAGCACCCATTTTAGCACTCTTCAGTGTGAGCCCACAGCGACCCACCACTGACACCGCCCACACTGCCTCCCCCACTTTGGAATGCTGGGAGGGGGCAGGCTGCTCTGTGTTTGACTGTGGACTGATGGGTTGCCCACCTGAGGGTGGGAACCCATGCTTGGGCTCCAACTCCGCTTCAGGGTAGCATTAGCTTTTATATGTGTATAAATGCACATTTTGTCACTTTTACATGGTAGCTAATGGCTTATCAACTACTTGTAAGCTTTTATATATATGCTGAAGAGCAAGCAGTTCACTCTTTACCCGTGGCAGTTAAATAACTTTGCTATAAACACCAAATGATTTATTTTCAGAAACTCATTTCTGAAGTCATTTTTCTTATGGAAACTGTATGAATATTTGGACATTTTAGATTTAGGAAATGCTTTCATAAAAATTGGGAAAAAACAATGTAAGTCTGCATATGTACCCTCCTTATTTTGGTTACTCCAGCATGATTTGCCTTACTCCCCTTTCTAATCTCTATCAGGTCTACTTACTCAGAGTAGCATTTTATACATGAGGTTATGTTATAAAGGTATTCCTTAAGTTAAAAACAACATTAAATGTATACGTATATCCCCTTCCTCTTGGACCTCCCTCTCACCCCCTCAATTAAAAAGAAAAAAAAAAAAACACTAAAAATGTTGAAAATAAAATTGTCAAAATTACTTTTGATTTTTTTTCACATTTCTTTTACATTGCCCATAGAAACACTGAGACAAATATTATTCTGGTATACAATCCTAGGGAGTAACATGTATGTGAATATATATACCTTATAAAGTGTTGTATAGAAATTATGGTACATAATAGGGAATACATATGTGTGTGTATTTAAATTAAATGATCATGTAAAGTTGAATCCATAGAAGTTAAACATAAGTATGATGGAATTCTAAATATACTCTCCTATAGCCATTACTTTTTTTTACTTCAGGCTACAGACCAAGAGTAAAAGATCTAGCTCTTAGACTGTAGAGAAAAACAATAAGAGGCAGAAAAGTAGTGGAAAAAGAGGTCATTGCACAGTCACCAATTTCCTTTGCATAAATTATTTACCACTATCTCAACTAGAGGATACATTTTTATAAATGTGTGTGTATGGAGGGGAGACTTTTACTTCTTTGTTTTTTCCCACATTGCCTAGCACCATGCTGGACACTCACCAGGTCCTCAGTAAAGAATTGGTTGGCTTATGTCTGTCTGCCATTGACACAAAATACATTAGAGATGTATTTCTACACAGAATGACCTGTCAGTAAATATATATCCTATGTGGAGCCAAGCAGCTCCACAAGGTTACAGCAAGCTGTTAGTACACAGACAGCAGCAGTGAAGGTGGTTGTGAATGCCTGGGAGTGCCTGAGCAACAGGCCAATAGCTAGTCTGTGAGGAGGAAGTAGAATCAGTTGATTCAGAGGCAGGTCAGAGTCAAAATTTGAGTCAACATAATAGGAGAGATTGAGCAAAAGCAAACACAAGAATCAGAGACTGTCAGGGTACATGCAGTGCAGGAACGAGGGCAGTGTGCAACTGGACATGACACATAGGACAGGAACTTAGTACTATAGTTCCTTTTAAAAGCTTGATAAGCTGTGCTACAAAACTCCTGCCTTCCAAACAAGTCACTATAAAATATACTGGAATGTTAAGTGGCAACTTATTTCCATGATGACAGGGATTTTGGTGTCTGGAACATAGTAGGTATATAATAAATATTTATCAAATGAATGAATGCAGAAACATCTGTAGTGGATCTGCTAAGGGCTGATGCCTCAATAAAATGCATGCATTTTATTTCTTGCATTCATTCAACCAACTAAATAAGCACCAAAAATAATGAATTTCTAATGCAGGAAACTGAGGAAATCAAATATATACAAACTACATAATTCATATCCTCAAAGAGTTTTCTGTATCATAGGATTTTAAGGCTTACACTAAAGATACAATAAATGTGAAAATGGTGAGAGGTACAAACAAAGTGAATTGGAAAATCAGAGAAGTGGTTAACTCTAGGAGTGGATTAAAGAGAATTCTATGTCTAGTGGGTGATATTTGATTTGAATACTGAAGGACAGGTAAGCTTGATGACAATAAATAGAGGGAAAGGACAACTTAATTAGAAAGAAGGATCATCAGCAATTCACAGTAATGGGAAAATTCATGATTGCTAAACAGCTATTCATCTAGTTTGCTTGGGAATATGACATATATTGGAAACAGAATAGTGGGAGAAAAAGGAAAGGTAGAATGGGTAATTACTATGGGGATTTTCAAGCACCAGGCTAAGGAGTCTTAAATTCTACTATGGAATATTTAAAGGCTTTGGGCAAGGGACGACATAGGCAGGGCTCTTCTTTAGAAAGAATAATGTGATTATATAATCTGAACTGGAGAAAAGAGCTAGTAGAAGACAGTGTATCATGCAGAAAACAATTACAATAGCCAAGAACAAACAGACATCAAAAGTAGTGAGACTGCGGAGTGACAGCAACATGGTGGCATGAGACATTCTTCCTTTTTATCCCCCTTTTTAATCAATTAATTAAACATCCATACATGAACAAAAGCAGTTTTGTGGGGGTTTCCAGACATCATGCCTTCTCCAAGGGACTCAAGAAGAATCTTTCTCACAAGTGTGCAGTGTGAGAGTGATAAACCCCCATATGGGCTATGGAACCAGAGGAACCAATAAGACTGCCTGGACCACTCTTGCCCCTGTTACGGAAGAATTAGGTGAGTGCTGAATCAGATAGGTACTCACCCACAAGACAGAACTTGCAGAAGTCCAATACTTCTGAAGGGAGAATTCAGCACACTATTGGAAAACAACAACAACAACACCAACAACAACTAAAAAGAAAGATAGAAGTTTGGTCACAGAGGATGTGAGTTTGGTCATAGTAGAGGTAATAAGAGAAACATTCCAGGTGCTGCCCCACCTCCAAGAAGGCACTGATTAGGATTGATTTATCAGGTGGAGGCAAGTGTCCTGCAGGGAGAAAGGAGGGCAGTGAGAGAGGGCCTGACTGTTCCAATCTGGGTGGAGGCAGTTGGAAAAACCAATTTTTCTTCATCAGCACCAAGAGTACTAAGATGAGAGCTCTGCCACTGGGGGGAGGAGATCACTGAGAAAGAGGGAAGTTTAAAAACTCAAATGACCTTGAAATGATTGCACTCTACAGAAAATTCACCCACGCTCCCAGAGGCACAAGATTTTCCTACCATGTTGATGGATGTGCCAAACACACAAAGTGCTACACTCACACTTCCCTTCACTCTGCTGCTGATTCACTATACATGCTCCCAAGTGTGTCATAAGAGTGAGCTCTAGTAAACAAGGAGTATGCTCAGAAAATAGGCCACAGTTGATAAGCAAGGGAGAAAGCACTTACTTGTCCTACAACACCACTTTCTGCAATAAAAAAGAAATTTCAAATCACCAGGCTGGTGAATCATAAGAACCAAAGAGAACAAAAAACTTACTTAAACTGGTATCTGCTACTTCAAATGTGAAAACAAAAATGTGTAGCTACAAACAAAATGAAAAAAAAAAAAAAAATCAAGGAAATATGGTACCAAAAAACAAAATGGCAGTTCTCCACAACTGAACTCAAAAGCATTAAATATCACAATCTAAATGGTAAAGAATTCGAAGTAACTGTTATGTGAAAAATGTCATTGATATTTTGATAGGGAACACATTAAGTGTAGAGTGCTTTGGGTAGCATGGACATTTAAACAATATTAATTCTTCCTATCCAAGAACACAGGATAACTTTCCATTTCTTTGTACCATTTTCATATTCCTTCATCAACGTTTTATAATTTCCAGAGTCTAGGTATTCACCTCCATGGGGAACTTTATTCTTAGGTATTTTATTTTATTTTTTAACACAATTGTAAATGAGATTTTCTTAATTTCTCCCTCTTATAGTTCATTGTTAGTTTATAGAAAACCAATAGATTTCTGTTTATTAATCTGCTCTCCTGTAACTTTATTGTATTAATTTATTAGTTCTAATATTTTTTTAGGTAAAAACTTTAGGGTTGTCTACATATAGTTTCATGTCATCTATGAAACAGTGATAGTTTTACTTCTTCCCTTCTAGTTTGGATGCCTTTTATTTCTTTTTTCTTTCTGATTGCTGTGGATAAGACTTCCAATACTATGTCAAATAGAAGTGACAAGAGTAGGCATCCTTCTGTTGTTCCTGATTTTAGAGGAAAAGCTTTCAGTTTTTCTCCATTGATTATTATGTTAGCTGTTGGTTTGTCACCAAGGGCCTTTATTATATTGAGATATGTTCCCTCTATACAAAATTTGATAAGAGTTTCTATCATCAATGGATGTTGACTTTTGTCAAATGCTTTACTTGCATCTATTAAGATGATCATGTTTTTTATCTTCCTTTTGTTAATGTGGTGTATCACATTGATTACTTTGTGACTACTGAAACATATTTGCATCCCAGGTATAAATCCCAATTGAGCATGATTTATTATCATTTAATTTATTGTTGAATTTCATTTGATAATGTATTGTCAAGGATTTTTGCATCTATATTCATCAGAGATATTGGGCTATAATGTTCTTTTACTCCAGTGTGTTTTTCTGGATTTGATATCAGCGTAATTGTGGCTTCATAGAATAAGTTTGGGAGTGCTCCATCTTCTTCAAATTTTTGGAATAGTTTGAGAAGGGTAAGTATTAGTTCTTCTTAATATGTTTGGTAGAATTCTCCTATGAAGCCATCCTGTCCTGGACTTTTGTTTGCTGGAAGTAATTTTACCACACATTCATTTTCACTACTAGGGATCATTCTGTTTATATTGTATATTTTTGCCTTAATTAGCTTTGAAAGGTTTTATGATTTTTGAAATTTGCCCTTTTCTTCTAGGTTGACCAATTTGTTGGCATATAACTGTTTTTAGTGTTCTTATAATTTGTTGTTGTTGTTTTCAGTTTTCTTTTTTTTAAGCTCTTTATTGGAGTATAATTGCTTTACACTGTTGTGACAGTTTCCACAGTACAACAAAGTGAATCAGCTGTATTTATACATATATCCCCATATACCCTACCTCTTGAGCCTCTCTCGCACCCTCCCTATCCCACCCCTGTAGGTCATCACCCATCATTGAGTTGATCACTCTGTGTTATGCAGCAGCTGCCTACCAGCCAAATATTTTACATTTGGTAGTGTATATACACCAATGCTATTAGCCAGGATTTAGTAAATGAAAGGGGAGAAATAATAAATCATTCCCCAGCCAGGATTTAATAAATGAAAGGGGAGAAATTCCCTCTGCGGAGTCATTTATTATTTCTCCACTTTCATTTATTAAATCTTGGCTAAATGTTTACCAATTTTGTTTATCTTTTCAAAAATTAGCTCTTGGTATCATTGATTTTTTAAATATTTTGTGGTCTTTAGTTTATTTATTTCCTGTATGACCTTTATTATTTCCATCCTTCTGTTGATGCTGGGCTTTATATGTTCTTGTTTTTCTAATTCCTTTAGGTGTAAAGTTAGGTAGTTTATTTGAGGTTATTTTTTTTTTTTTTTTGGTTCTAGAGGTAAGCCTGTATCACTATAAATGTCCATCTTAGAAATATTTTGCTAAATCCCATACATTTTGGAAAGTTGTGTTTCTATTTTCATCTGTCTCAAGGTAATTTCTGATTTTGTCTTTGATTTCTTCATTGAACCATTTGATTTGTATTTGTGCTTTTCCAATTTTGTTCATATAATTGATTTCTAGGTATATACCACTGTGGTAAGAACTCCTGGCATTTTCCATATAACTAGAACAAATAGCTCTAAAATACATAGAGAAACATAGAAGACCCTGAATCTCCAAAGAAATCCTGAGGGGAAAAAAAAAGCCAGAGACATCACACTCCCTGACTTCAGACTATATTACTAAGGCATAGTAATCAAATCAGCATTGTACTGACACAAAAATTCACATATAGGTCAATGGAACAGAAAACAAAGCCCAAAATAAACCCACACACTTATTGCCAATTAATTTATGATAAAGAGGCAAAAATATACAATGAAAAAAACAGTCTCTTCAGGAAATTGAGGGCTCAAATCAATAAAATTAGGAATGAAAAAGTCTAGAGTACTGGAAATAAAAAAAAAAAATGTGAAACCTAATGAAATTTAAAGCTTTTGCAAAGCAAAGGAAACTATAAACAAGATGAAAAGACAATCTTTAGATTGAGAGAAAATATTTGCAAACAAATCAACAGACAAAGGATTATTCTCCAAAATGTATAAACAGTCCATGCAGCTCGATATCAAAAAACAAACAACCCAATCAAAAAATGGGCAGAAGACCAAAATAGGCATTTCTCCAAAGACATACAGATGGCCAAGAGACACAAGAAAAGCTGCTCAACGTCACTAATTTTTAGAGAAATATAAATTAAAACTACAATGAGGTATCACCTCACACCTGTTAGAATGGGCATCATCCGAAAATCTACAAATAATAAATGCTGGAGAGGGTGTGGAGGAAAGGGAACCCTCTTACACTGTTGGTGAATGTAAATTGATACAGCCACTATGGAGAGCAGTATGGAGGTTCCTTGAAAAACTAAAAATAGATTTCCCATATGACCCAGCAATACCACTACTGGGCATATACCCGAAGAACACCATAATTCAAAAAGACACATGCACCCCAATGTTCATTGCAACACTATTTACAATAGCCAGGGACATGGAAGCAACCTAATTGTCCATCAACAGATGAATGGATAAAGAAGATGTGGTATATTTATACAATGGAATGCTACTCAGCTGTAAAAAGGAATGAAATTGGGACTTTTGTAGAGACATGGCTGGGCCTAGAGACTGTCATACAGAGTGAAGGAAGTCAGAAAGAGAAAAACAAATATCCTATCATTACATTTATGCAGAATCTAGAAAAATGATACAGATCAACCAGTTTGCAAGGCAGAATTAGAGACACAGATGTAGAGAACAAACATATGGACACTAAGGGGGGAAGCGGGGTGGGGCAGGTTGGGGTGGGATGAATTGGGAGATTGGCATTGCCATATATACATTACTAATAAGAAAAAAAAGATCAAATTGTACACTTTAAATATATGCTGTTTACAATGATGACCATAGATGCAAAAATCCTTAACAACATACTAGCAAAGAAAATCCAACAGTACATTGAAAGGATCATACATCATGACCAAGTGGGGTTTATTCAAGGGATGCAAGTATTTTTAAACATTCACAAATCAATCATTGTGATACAGCATATCAACAAATTGAAGGATAAAAATCATATGATCATCTCAACATATACAGAGGAAGGTTTTTCTACAAAATTCAACACACATTTCTGAGAATAAACCCTCCAGAAAGTGGACATAGAAGGAACAGACCTCAACATAATAAAACTCATAGATGACAAACCTACAGCTAACATCATACTCAATGGTGACAAGCTGAAACAATTTCCTCTAATATCAGGAACAAGACAAGGATATCTACTCTTGCCACGTTTATTCAGCAAAGGTTTGGAAGTCCTAGTCATGGAACTCAGAATTAAAATAGGAAAAGAAGTAAAACTATCACTATGCAGATGATATAATACTACACATAGAAAATCCTAAAAAAGCTACCAGAAAACTACTACAGCTCATCAATGAATTCTGTAAATTTGCATGATACAAAATAAATACACAGAAATCTGTTGTATTTCTATACACTAATAAGAAAATTTCAGAAAGAGACATTAAAGAAACAATCCCATTTACCATCAATTCCAAAAAAAAAAAAAAAAAAAAAAAAAACCTAGGAATAAACCTACCTAAGGAGGCAAAAGACCTGTACTCTGAAAACTATAAGACTTTAATTTAAGAAATTGAATGTGACATAAACAGTTTCAAAGATATACCATGTTCTTGGATTAGAAGAATCAATACTGTCAAAATGACTGTACTACCCATGGCAATCCGCAGATTGAATACAATCCCTATCAAATGAATAACGGCATTTTCACAGAAATAGAACAAAAAAAACCTTAAAACTTGTGTGGAGACACAAAAGACGCCAAATAGCCAAAGCAATCTTGAGAAAGGAAAACAGAGCTGGAGGAATCAGGCTGGCTGACTTCAGACTATACTAAAAGCAACAGTCATGAAAACAGTGTGGCATCAAAATAATAAAAGCTGTATATGAAAAACCCACAGCAAACATTATCCTCAATGGCGAAAAATTGAAAGCATTTCCTCTAAGATCACGAAAAGACAAGGGTGCCCACTCTCACCACTATTATTCAACATAGTTTTGGAAGTCCTAGCTGTGGTAATCACAGAAGAAAAAGAAATAAAAGGAATCCAAATTGGAAAAGAAGAAACAAAATGGTCACTCTTTGCAGCTGACATGATACTATACACAGAAAATACTAAAGATGCCACTAGAAAACTATTAGAGCTAATCAATGAATTTAGTAATACAAAATTAATACACAGAAATCTCTTGAATATCTATACAATAACACCAAAAACTAAGAGAAATTAGGAAAACAATCCCACTTACCATTAGAACAAAAAGAATGAAATACCTAGGAATAGACTTACCAAAGGAGGCAAAAGACCTCTACTCTGAAAACTATAAGAATCCAGTGAGATAAATGAAAGAAGACATAAAAAGATGCAGAGATGTACCATGCTCCTGGATTGTAAGAATCAATATTTTCAAGATATTAGGCTTCAGAATATACTACAAAGCTACAGTAATCAAGACAGTATGGTATTGGCACAAAAACAGAAAGATAGATCAATGGAACAGGGTAGAAAACCCAGAGATAAACCCACACACCTATGGTCACCTAATCTATGACAAAGGAGGCAAGAATATACAATGAAGAAAAGAGAGCCTTTTCAATAAGTGGTGCTGTGAAAATTGGACAGTTACATGTAAAAGAATGGAATTAGAACCCTCCCTAACACCATACACAAAAATAAACTCAAAGTGGATTACAGACCTAAATGTAACACCAGACATATAAAAGTCTTAAAGAACACTTTTTCACATAAATAGCAACAAGATCTTTTTTGACTCACCACCTAGAGTAATGAATATAAAAATGAAAATAAACAAATGGAACCTAATTAAATTTAAAAGCTTTTCATAGCAAGGGAGACCATAAACAAGATGAAAAGTCAGCCCTCAGAACGGGAGAAAATATTTGCAAACAAAGTAACTGACAAAGGATTAATCTCCATAATATACAAACAGCTTATGCAGCTCAATCTCAAAAAAAAAAAAAAAAAAAAAAAAAAAAACAATCATTAAAAACGTGAAGACCTAAATAGACATTTCTCTGAATAAGTCATACAGGTGGCCAAGAGGCACCTGGAAAGATGCTCAACATCACTAATTATTAGGCAAATGCAAATCAAAACTACAATGAGGTATCACCTCACACCTGTCAGCATGGCTATCATCAAAAAAAAAATCTGCAAACAATAAAAGCTGGAGAGGGTGTATAGGAAAAGCAACCCTTTTGCACTATTGGTGGGAAGGGAAATTGATACAACCACTATGGAGAACAGTATGAAGGTCCCTTAAAATCTAAAAATGGAACTAACATATGATCCAACAATCCCACTACTGGACATATACCTAGAGAAAACCATAACTGAAAATGATGCATGCACCCCAATGTTCATTGCAGCACTATTTACAATAGCCAGGTCATGGAAGCAACCTAAATATCCATCAACAGAGGAATGGATAAAGAAGATGTGGTATGTATATGCAATGGAATATTACTCAGCCACAGAAAATGAATGAAATTGGGTCATTTGTACAGACGTGGATGACCGTAGAGACTGTCATACAGAGTGAAGTAAGTCAAAAAGAAAAACAAATATTGTACATTAATTCATATATGTAGAATCTAAAAAATCTATGGTACGGATGATCTTATTTGCAAAGCAGAAATCAGACACAGACACAGAGAACAAATGTATCTATACCAAAGGGGAAGGGTGATTATGATGAATTGGGAGATGGGGATTAACATATATACACTATTAATACTATGTATAAAAATAGGTATGTATAAAATAAGAACCTACTGTGTTGCACAGGGAACTCTACCTGATGTTCTGTCATGACCTAAATGAGAAGAAAATCCAAAAAAGAGGGGATATATGTTTACATATATCTGATTCACTTTCCTGTACCATAGAAACTAACACAACATTGTAAAACAGTTATACTCCAATAAATTAAAAAAAAAAAGAAACATAGGGTTATTAGGAACATTTCTGTAATGCACAATTTCAGGCCAGACAGCTCCACATCAACCAAGCATATGAAGTCAAAAACAAGTCATGAAATGCTGTATATTTGAATGAAGATATTATTATGAAAAGATTAAACACTTCCTGCACTCCTTTATCATTTAGTGAAATTTCCCACTTATGCTCTTCAGAATTATATGTATTTGCATTGATATTATTTACCAATTTCTCTTGAACCTAATGAAAATCTTTGCAAATGAAGGCTATATTTATGGTGAAATAAAATTGACCCCCTGTAAATAAAAATTCCTAGGAGTATAGTCACATGGTAAATTTTTGTTTAGCCATGTAATAAACTGCCAATTTCTCCACATCCCCATAAACACTTCTTGTTGTTTGTCATTATGATTATAATTATATTCTAGTGGGTATGAAATGGTGTAGATGTGTATTTCCCTAATAATTAAAGATGTGTTTCATTGTATGTGCTTATTGGGTATTCACACATTGTCATCAATGAAAAACTATTAAAATGTTTCCTCAGTTTTGAAAAGAAAAATGAAAACAGTATGGTACTGGAATAAAAACAAAAGTATAGATCAATGGAACAGGATGGAAAGCCCAAAAATAAACCCATGCACCTATGATTATTTAATCTACAAAAAAGGAAGCAAGACTATAAAATAGATAACAGAGTCTCTTCAATAAATGTGGTTGGAAAACTGGACATCTACATGTAAAAAATAAAATTAGAACATTCTTTAACACCATACACAAAAATAAAATAAAATCGGATTAAAGACATAAATGTAATACCAGATACTATAAAACATTTAGAGGAAAACATAGGCAGAACACTTTTTGACATAAATCGCAACAGTATCTTTTTTTATCACTCTCCTAGAATAATGAAAGTAAAAACAAAAATAAACAAATGGTACCTAATCAAACTCAAAGGCTTTTGCACAGCAAAGGAAACCATAAACAAAACAAAAAGACAACCCATAGAATGGAAGAAAATATTTGCAAATGATGTGACCAACAAGGGATTAATTATCCAAAATTTACCATCAGCTCATGTGGCTCTATATAAAAAAATAAAAATAAAAAATTGGGGCAGAATTCCTAAATAGACACTTATCCAAAGAAGATATAGAGATGGCCAAAAGGCACAAGAAAAGATGCTCAACATTGCTAATTATTAGAGATACACAAATCAAAATTACAATGAGATATCATCTCACCCAGTCAGAGTGGCCATCACCAAAGTCTGCAAACAATAAATGTTGGCAAGAGTGTGGAGAAAAGGGTAACCTCCTACACTGTAGGTGACAAAGTAAATTGGTACAGCCACTATGGATAACAGTGTGAAGGTTCTTTGAGAAACTGAAAATAGAGCTACTGTATGATCCAGAAATCCCACCCGGGGCATACATCCAAAGATAAACATGGGTTGAAAGGACACATTCACACCAATATCCATTGCAGTCCTGTTTACAATAGACATGGAAGAAACCTATATGTCCATTGACAGAGGAATGGATAAAGAAGATGTGGTACATATGGAATATTATTCAGCCATTAAAAAAGAATGAAATAATGCCATTTGCAGCAACATGGGTGGATCTGGAGATTATCATACTAAGTGAAGTAAGTTAGACAGAGAAAGACAAATATCATATGATATAGCTTATATGCAGAATCAAAAAATATACAAATGAACTTACATACAAAACAGAAACAGACTCACAGACTTACAGAAGGAATTTATCACTACCAGGGGTGAAGGGTGGGGGAAGGAATAGATTGGGAGTTTGGGATTGACATATACACACTGCTATATTTAAAATAGATAACCAACAAGGAGACCTACTGTATTATTCTTATGTATCTGTCTCATCAGGTAAAAGAAAGAAAAGCAAAAATGAACAAATGGCACCTAATTGAACTTAAAACTTTTGCACAGCAAAGGAAACCACTGACAAAATGAAAAAAAAAATCCTTTTGAATGGGGCAAAATATTTCCAAATGTTATGACTGATACATTATTTTTAAATTAATTTTATTGCAGTATAGTTAATTTACAATGTTGTGTTAGTTTCTGCTGTACATTAAAGTGAATCAATATACATATACATATATCCACTCTTTTTTAGATTCTTTTCCCATATAGGTCATTACAGAGTATTGAGTAGAGTTCCCTGCAGTATAGAGAAGGTCCTTATGAGAGGTTAATATCCAAAATATCTAAAAAGCTCATACAAGTCAATATCAAAAACATAAAGCTATATTTTAAAATGGGCTGAAGACTTGAATAGACTATTTTCCAAAGAAGATATACAGATGGCCAAAGGGCACATGAAAATATGCTCAATATTGCTAATCATCAGAGAACTGCAAATCAAAACCACAGGGAGAACTAGCATAGGAACTAACAAGTCCACTGCTGGGTATATATCTGAAGGAAATGAAAACACTAATTTGAAAAGAAACATTCACCCTGATTTTCACAGCAACATTGTTTACAATAGCCAAAATATTGATATATCTTAAGTGCCCATCAATAGATGACTGGAGAAAGAAAATGTAGTATATATACACAATGGAATATTAGTCAGCAATAAAAAAGAATGAAATTCTGCCATAATCAGGCTTCCCTGGTGGCACAGTGGTTAAGAATCCACCTGCCAATGCAGGGAACACAGGTTTGAGCCCTGGTCTGGGAAGATCCTATATGCTGTGGAACAACTAAGCCCATGCACCACATCTAATGAGCCTGTGCTCTAGAGCCTGCAAGCCACAACTATTGAGCCCACATGCTGCAACTAAGGAAGCCTACACTCATACAGCCTGTGCTCCTCAACAAGAGAAGCTACCGCAATAATAAGCCATGGCACCACAAGGAAGAGTAGCTCCCACTCTCCGCAACTACAGAATACCCACATGCAGCAACGGAGACCAAATGCAGCCAATAAATAAAAAAATAAAATAAATAACTAAATTAAAAAAAAATTATGCCATAATCAACAAGGTGGATGGACCTAACAAGTAGTATGCTTAGTTGAATAAGACAGAGAAAAACAAATACTCTGTTATCACATGTATGTGGAGTCAAATAAATAAATAAATAAATGTGTATAATGAAACACAGACTTACAGATATAGAGGAAACTAGTGGTTACCAGTTGGAAGAGGAAAGATGGGAGAGGTGAAATTGGAGCATGATGTTAAGAGACACAAAGTATTATGCAAAAAATAAATAAGCAACAAAAATACATTGTATAGAACAAGAAAATATAGCTATTATTTTGTAATAGCTTTATATGGATTATAATCTATAAAAATACTGAATCACTATCTTGTACACCTGAAACTAATATAATATTGTAAATCAACCACACTTCAATAAAATACTAAGATTTAATTTTCTGTTGAACAATTTTATATGGTATTGTGTTTTTAATTTCAGCTTTGGCATGTTTGTTATTATATAGAAATGTGATTGATTTTTTTTATGTGTGTGTTCATCTTGTATGCTGCAAACTTGGACCCATTCAGTAAATGAAATTTTTTTCAGACTATGCCTCTGGTCACCATATAGCTGAAGTATACAATGCTCAGGCAAAAGCCTGAGGTCCTTGGGGTTACTTATTTTTGAAGTGGACCTAAGGCCATTGTCTGCTTATTAATTCCTTTAGACCATCAGCAAACAACTGGGAGATGCTGCTGCAGAAGAGTTTCTTTATCTGTTTTTAAAAATCTGTGATATATGCTTTAACTAGCCTACTTTTCATGTAGAACAGATTAAGTTTAATGATGGAGAAATGATCTGAGGTCCGCATTTCATAGGGAAACTGATTTTAATTCTGGGGCGATTTGTCAAGAAATCCCTGGTTTACTAGCTCACAGAACATTAAGTGGTTTGGGGGTTTAGAACTAAAATTTAAGTTGTAAATGATCTCAGAAACTATAGAATGTTCAGAAGCCACCTTCAAGAAAATGTGTGGCCAAAATGGTGCTTTCCAGCAACCAACCCAAAATAGTGCAAGGTGAAAGCTGATCATTTTTATTTTTCTTTCTTATGCTCTCTTCCCTCTGAAGAGTACTTCATTTACTTTCCAGGTCCCTAATTTTGATTCAGAACCACATCTCTGTTTAAGGGTTTATGTAGATAAACCTCAATTTTGTCAAACTCGATTTTGCCTAAGAAGTAGGATCAACTTTTTTTTAAGAACTTTTATTGGGATATAATTAACATATAATAAACTGCATATATTTAAAGTGTACAATTTGATTTTTTTTCTTATTAGTAATGTATATATGGCAATGCAAATCTCCCAATTCATCCCACCCCAACTCCCTCCCCACTTTCCCCCCTTGGTGTCCATATGTTTGTTCTCTACATCTGTGTCTCTGTTTCTGCCTTGCAAACCAGTTGATCTGTACCATTTTTCTAGATTATGCATATATGCGTTAATTTGTTTTCTCTTTCTGACTTAGTTCACTCTGTATGACAGTCTCTAGGTCCATCCATGTCTCTACAAATGTCTCAATTTTGTATCTTTTTACAGCTGAATAATATTCTGTTGTATATATGTACCACATTTTATTGATCCAGTCATCTGTTGATGGACATTTAGGTTGCTTCCATGACCTGGCTATTGTAAGTAGTGCTGCAATGAACATTGGGGTACATGTGTCTTTTTGAGTTATGGTTTTCTCTGGGTGTATGCCCAGTAGTAGGATTGCTGTTAGGATCAACTTCTAATTTTCAATGTAAAATCCTACTCTGCTTTCCCCTGCAGTATTCTCAAGATGACTGCACCAGGTTGTGTCCCACTCTGGGTCATTCTCAGTAAACTGAATAAGTAACTGTCCCTGTACTTGCTTCATGTTATGGTGTCAAGTGCTGGAGAGAACAGAGGGGAATCCCATAATGTCATTGTCATTGCCTTTGCCCTTTTCCAGCCAGTTGTGTGGGGCATCTGAGTCTTCCTGGGATAGCCAGAGGCTCCAGTGTTCAGCTGTTGACTTGAGCAAAATTAATTCACATGGTCACATTTCCATAACCATTTGAAGGAGATCTGAAGGCTTCTCCATGCAGCAAGATCTAACACTGCAAGCACTGATGAAACTGGCACCTTTGTCACTAATTGGTAAACAATATGTTAAAGCCAGAGGGAAAACTCTGATGCCTTGGAAGAGCAGAGAGGAAATGTACATCAGCAAAGCAGGCCATCATGGGACAGGCGAGAAGAGTGGGGACTGAGGAAAACTTACAATGTGACCTCACCTAAAGTCATCAAATTTGAAAACAACTTTTAAGGTGTTGAATAAGACTAGGAAAAAGAAAATAACACACCTGCCACCTAAATTTGTTTGCAAGACCACTAGTATAAAACCTCTCAGTGGTGGTTTAACCTATATAGGGAAAAAAGATACCTAAGATTTCAGGTACTGTCTGTATGCAGGTCTGCACAGATAACCAAATCTCAGACCAGTGAACTGGTGACTACTTACTAGTTAGCTTCAGGAAAGATGGCTTAATGATCCCTCTTAATTTAGATGGTAACCAAGCTTCTGATACTACATTAGATGCTAAATTCAAAGGCTTGCTTTTAATTGAAGCAGACATTTATTAAAATTAATTTTCTGAGAAACATATTTACATGTGTTATAAACAAGAACAATTCTTAACATTAAATTTTGAACTTTAAAAAATATATAAACTGTCATACAGAGTGAAATAAGTCAGAAAGAGAAAAACATATATATTAACACATATGCAGAATCTAGAAAAATGGTACATATCAACTTGTTTGCAAGGCAGAAGTAGAGACACAGAGGTAGAGAACAAACATATGGACACCAAGGAGGGAAAATGAGGGTGGGGCTTGGAGTGGGGTGAATTGGGAGATTGGGATTGCCACATATACATTAATATGTATGAAATAGATGACTAATAAGAAAACAATATCAAATTGTACACTTTAAATACATGCAGTTTATTGTATATCACTTAATAAAATTATTTTTAAAAGAAAAATATGCAGAATATTTAAAAAGTGTAAACAGGAATTTTCATCTTGTTTTCTGTATGATTATGTAAGCACCTTAAACATCAACAGAGATCAGAGACAGGCCCACTTACATTCATAGGAATTCTCAATCCCGTTCACTATTGCATCAAAAAGAATAAAATAACTAGGAACAAACCTACTGAAGGAGGCAAAATACCTCCAAAAACTATAAGATGTTGATGTAAGAAATCAAAGATAACACAACAAGAATTCTCTAAATAAGAAAAAAAATAAAGATTGTTTCCAAAATTAAAATGTTATTTTTGGCAGTTGAAATAATATTTGTTATCAGAAATACTGAAGGATAATATGTGCTACATATAAGAAAAATCTCCACATAATTGAAGATTTTTTTTCTTAAGAAGCAACTTTAAAATGTTCATAATCTAACATTTCCAGTAGATGCTTTTTTACAGGTTTATGACTTTTTCTGTTTGAAGATAAGCAACATGAAATTAAATGTTCTTGATGACATATTCATATTATAAACATGCATAATTGTTCAGCACTTCTTGTAAATTTTTCTCTTTTTTTAATCAGTGGGGTTGTGGGTGGAATCTAGTTGCCTAAGAGCAAATTTCCCTCTGCTATTTATGTAGAGGATGTATTCAGGGATTTATTTTTTTTAACTTTTTATATTAGAAACAATACCACACACAGTTGTTCTGCAGAAAATTAAATACTTCGGTATACACTTAACAAAGCACCTATAGGATTTGTATGCTTGAAAATCAAAATGCTGATGAATGAAATCAAGGAAGACCTAAATCAGTGGAGAGACCTACTGTGTTCATGAATTGGAAGACTCAACATAGCAATGATGCAGTTCTTCCCCAACTGATCTAAATTTTCAGTGCAATTCTTATGAAAAACTTCCTGGGATGTTCATAGACAAAGACCAGCTTATTCTACAATGTAAATGGAGAAGGACAGACCTTAAAATAACTAAATCCTGAAAAAAATATATGAAAGGAATTATTTGCCTGATATGAAGTCTTACTATATAGCCCAGTCATCAAGAAATCATGGTATTGGTGGAGGGGTTGGTTCATAGAGCAATGGAACAAAAATAGACTCATGCAAATATAGAAGAAACATAATGAAGCCCATATATGACAAACTCACAGCTAACTTTATAATCAATGGAGAAAAACTGAAAGCTGTTCCACTAAGATGAGGACTAAGACAAGGGTGCCCACTCTTTTCACTCTTATTCAACATACTACTGGAAGCCTAGCTAGAGCTATCAGGCAAGACAAAGAAATAAAAGGTATCCAAATAAGAAAGAAGATAGTAAAATTGTTATTTGCTTATATGATTTTATATATAGAAAATTACAAAGGCTAAAACAAAAACTGTTGGAACTAATCAACACATTTAGTAAAGTTGCAGGATATAAAATCAACATACAGAAAGAAAATCAACATACAGAAAACATTTGCATTTTTATACACTAATAATTAAACATCTGCAGAAGACATTAAGAAAGTGATCCCATTCAAAATAACATTAAAAAATAAAATACCTGGAAATAAGTAAGTGAAAGATATGTACAATGCAAAATACAAGACTATCTTAAAATAAATTGAGAAAGACACAATCAATTGGAAAGCCATCCCATGTTCATGGATTTAAAGAATTAATATTGTTAAAATACCCATACTACACAAAACCGTGTATGGATTCAGTGCAATCCCTATCAAATTTCCAATGGCATTCTTCACAGAAGTAGGAGAATCAATCTCAAAATTTCTATGGAACCACAAATCACCTCAGATAGCCAAAGCAATCGTAAGATAGAACAAAGCAGGAGTCATCACACTTCCTGATTTCAAACCATACTACAAAACTACAGTAATTTAAATAATATGGTACTGGCATAAAAACGGTCATGTAGAACAGTGGAACAGAATAGAGAAACCAGAATTAAATCCTCCCCCATATACAGTCAATTGTTATTTGATAAGTGAGCCAGGAATATCCAGGAGAAAGGATAATATTTTCAAGAAATGGTATTGAGAAAACTTGATAAACACATGCAAAAAAAATGAAACTGGACCCACATCTTACACCACTCACAATACACTCAAAATGGATCAAGGTCTTAAACATAAAATCTGAAATCATAAAACTCATAGAAGAAAACATAGGGAAGAAGCCTCTCCATGTTGTCTTGTCAATGATTCTTTTGGATATGATAACATAAGCACAAATACCAAAAGAAAAACATCAATAAGTGGGACTACATCAAACTTAAAAGTTTCTGCACAGAAAAAGAGAGAATCAACAAATGAAAATTCATTCTACGGAAAGGGAGAAAATTTCAGAAGCCACATATTGATAATGAGTTAATATTGAAAAGATATAAAGAACTCATAAAACAATAACAAATCCCCCTCAAAATCCGATTTACAAATGGGCAGGGGGACTAGACTTTTTTCTTCCAAAGAAGACATCCAAATGGAAAACAGTTATACGATAAGGTGCTCAACATTACTAATCAGTAAAGAAATGCAACTCAAAACCAGTATGAGATATCACTTCATACCTGTAAGACTGGTGACATCAAGAAAACAAGAGATAATAACTGTGGAGGAAGATGTGGTGAAAACCTAACCCTTGTGCATAGTTGGTGAGATTGTAAACTGGTTCAGCCACTATAAGGAAAATATGGGAATTCCTCAAAAATTAAAAATAGATCTACCATATGATCCAGCAATCCCACTTCTAGGTATATATAACCAAAGGAAATGAAAACAGATAACCAAAGAGACATATGCAATCCCACATTTTTTGCAGCATTATACACAGTAGCCAGGGTATTGAAACAACCTAATTGTCTGTCAATAAATGAATGAACAAAGATGTGGCATATACATACAATGAAAACTATTCAGCCATGAGAAAAGGGATATTCTGTCATTTACAAAAACATGGATAGAACTTGAGGACATTATACTATGTGAGATAATTCAGACAGTGAAAGACATATATCTCTTATATGTGAAAGTAAAGAAACGGTAATTTTACAAACAGATAGTAAGATGATGATTACCAGTGTCTGGGGATGGGAGAATGGAATTAGATATGTTTAAGGGTACATACTTGCAACCAGTAGATAAAGTCATGGAGATCTAATACACAGTACAGTGATTATAGACAATAAAATTGTATTATAAACAGTTTTATAGGTCTTAATTGTTCCCAATGCTAGAAGAAATGATAACTTTCTGACATGATAGAGGGGTTAACAAACATCACAATGGCAATCATATTGCAATGTAAATGTATCAAATCAACATATTTTACACAGTAAACTTACACAATATTGTATTTCAAATATATCTCAATTAAAATGTAGCAAGAGGAGGGCAAATTAATATTTATTTCAGAAAAGATGATTTGTAAAAATTAAAATAAATTGTACTGAAAAAGTTGTCCCTTTTTAAAATATAAAGGTCTCTTTTTTAAAAGTTTTACTTTAAAAAACTCAACACAAATTGCATTCACATTCACAGATGCAACATAAATGGGGTCTTCCAATGTTCCATGAATAAAATATTTTCAAGACAAATAATGTAATTGGTCTGGTTGAATTCAGAGTCATGTACTTTCTAAATAAGCCCACTTATGCAATGAGATGACTAAAATTGCTGTTCTACTAAAAGCAATTTCTGGATTTGGCTATTTTTCCAATTTTTATGTTTCTTTAGTGCATGTCTCTTATATAAACTTTGATTGCATTTCTCTGAACCTGAAACAGAACATTTTTTTGATTCTCCATAAAATATAGATCCATTTATCCTCCTTAATATAACTGCAGAATTCAAGGTGAATGTGTAAATACATTCATTAAAATATAGGAAGATGCCTTGAAGCTAAGAGCATTGTGATCAATCATTAAACACACAGAAGTGGCAAACTGCATAGAAAAAAATATGAATTAAGTGAAATATTTTGTATGAATTAGATTATTTCCAACTTACACCAGCCACATATGGCATCAAGAAAGGTACTTTTCAGACTGATGAGTGCCACTTACCAAAATAGATTTTGAAGAACTGCCGAATAGGTCAGGGTCCAAAAGTCCTGAATATAGCTGTTAAGTGGGCTCACCTGGATTTTTAAAGCTAATAGGTATAGTGAAATTGTATAACTTACAGTTAGCAAAGTCTCCATTTACAATAACGCTGAAATTTCTTTAAAGATAAATATGAGGGTGTAAAATGAATACGTAATTTAAAAGAAATTATTTCTCTATTCAGCCCAGTAGAAAATAATCCCATCTCACCGTTTTCTTTTTATATGTAAAAAATATATATATATAGTTTGCCTACAGTTTAATATTGCTGACTTTTTTAATCTTTATGCTTTGGAAAACTTTTACTCATATACACACCTCTAGTAATTTTGAAAGAGAAAAACCAAATGAAAAAGGGGCACTCTATTTTTATGCAAATCCACCTAGCTATATAGGAAATCTATCCTAGTTCTCTGATTTGAGGATCAGCACAAAAAAGAAAATGCAAATGGAAGTATGATAAAAACTAAAAGACTGACAAGAACATACAAACAAAAATTAATCACTAGTAAACTGTGAACTCATTGTCATCAAAAGAATTAGGTGGCAGAAGAAAACAAAGGCATTTCGCTGATTAAAGCAACTATGGTAGAATGGCTTTAAAATTCCCAATTTCCAATGCCACAAAGAGAATTGAAATTAGACACCTCTTGGGAATTTTGCTTTTCATCTAGCTTTTCCAAGATGTGTCTTGACATATTCTCTCTTAAATCTTCACTAAAAATATTTGGTAATCATATTTAGGAGATAAAATGCAGATGGATTTATACCACTACTTTTAATATTCAGAAAAGACATTAGTATCTACAATAAGAAGAAACCCTTTCTATATCTAAGAAGCTTCTATATTTATTTAGAAATCAACTATATTTATTTTAATTAAAAAAGTTAAATCAGTTCTAAATTCAATATAAAGAATATCTAAAAACTTACTACATATGGGGCACATGGAAGAGGACTTGGGTAAGAAGGTGTCTATGATGCCTTAAATAAGTTTAAGTGCATGATGTATTTGGGGAAGAGCAAATGAATCCACTGTAGCAGATATGAAGGGGTTTACTAAAAAATAAATTTGGGCAAGTAGCTTGAGTCCAGAACTTGGAGAGCCTTAGATTCTTGCCTAAGGATTGAGAATTTATTCTTGAGTCAATGGAGAACTAGTGCAGGTTTTAGAGGAGGTGAGTGTCATGATTTAAACTATATTCTGAAAATATAACCCTTGTAGCAGTGTGAATGATGGACTAGATACAAGTTTGGAAATTATGAGAATAATTAGGAGGCCATTTGATAGTCCAGGGTAATCAAGTCATACATTTGAAATAAATTAGAATAGAAAGAAAAAGAGAACAATGAAAGCAAAATAACTATTTTACAGAGGAGGTTTCCTAAAGAATGTGCAGTATAACTTTTATTCTGAAAATTATCCCACTTAGATGGCAATTCCTGGAATCATGCTCTAGGCTACTTATAGCCAAATATATTTCTTCATCTGGAATTCTAAGTTTTCATCATTACTATGAATTGTATTTTGAACTGAAATTTATAATGAGGCTTAAGATTTCTCCACAAGTCAGCTGAAATTGCTTTCAAATGGCTTTCTCTGTGTAAACTCTTCCTGAGATGTCTGTGTCTCACTTCTTCATTCAAATCTACACTCAAAATCAGAGGGTACTTAGTCACCTCTTATAAAATGCAAAGCCCTAGCACCTTACACTGTAAAACTCTAATCCTTTAACTGTGTTTTTCATAATAAGAGTTTTCATTTCTCTATATCTAGCTATTTGCTAATAGAATCCACTGTTCCATTATAATAATGCAAGCTTCATGAGTGCTTTGCCTGTATTACCCACTGCTACATCCCCAGGGCCTAATATAATGTCTTACACAGTATTGGTGCTTAATAAATCCTTGCTAAATAAGTGGTTAAACAGATGTGTGTATGTGTGTTCTTGAAATCATTAAAAATAATAGTGATGAGGACAGTGAGTTTCTACCTAGACTTGTTCCTCAATGAAAAACTCAGAGACTATATGGCATAGTGATATATATTAGAGGCTCTGAAATCATACTTCCTGAGTTGGAATCCAGACTCCATTATTTACTAGCTGCATAATTTTAGATAAATTATTTTATCTGTGAGTTTTATTTTCTTTACCTGTAAAATGGGCACAACAGTATCACCTCATAAAGTGATCTTAAGAATTAAGTAAACTACGTACAATGACTGGTACTTAGAGGGACTTTTTAAAAAATTTATTATATTTGGGGTGTACACCAAGTTCAATGATCTGTTTTTATACACATATTCCTGTAATCCCTCCATCCCTCAACTCCCCCCCACCCTCCCTCAAGTCCCCCCCACCCTCCCCGTCCCAGTCCTCTAAGGCATCTTCCATCCTCGAGTTGAACTCCCTTTGTTATACAACAACTTCCCACTAGCTATCTATTTTACAGTTGGTAGTATATATATGTCTGTGCTACTCTCTCACTTCATCTCAGTTTCCCCTTCACCCCTCGCCCCCTCCCAAACCTCGAGGTCTCCAGTCCATTCTCTGCATCTGCTTCTTTGTTCTTGTCTTGTCACTGGGTTCATCAGTACCACTTTAAGATTCCGTATATGTAAGTTAACATAAAATATTTGTCTCTCTCTTTCTGACTCACTTCACTCTGTATGACAGACTCTAGGTCTATCCACCTCATGACATATAGCTCCATCTCATCCCTTTTTATAGCTGAGTAATATTCCATTGTATATATATGCCACATCTTCTTCAGCCATTCATTTGTTGATGGACATTTCGGTTGCTTCTATGTCCTGGCTATTGTAAATAGTGCTGCAATAAACATGATGGTACATGTTCCTTTTGGGATTATGGTTTTCTTTGGGTATATGCCCAGTAGTGGGATTACTGGATAATATGGTAGTTCTATTTGTAGTTTTTAAGGAACCTTCAAATTGTTTTCCATAGTGGCTGAACCAACTTACATTCCCACCAACAGGGCAGGAGAGTTCCCTTTTCTCCACACCCTCTCCAACATTTGTTGTCTCCAGATTTTGTGATGATGGCCATTCTGATCGGTGTGAGGTGATACTTCATTGTGGCTTTGACTTGCATGTCTCTGATGATTAGTGATGTTGAGCATCTTTTCAAGTGTTTGTTGGCCATCTGTATGTCTTCTTTGGAGAAATGTCTATTTAGGTCTTCTGCCCATTTGTGGATTGGGTGATTTGCTTTTTTGTATTAAGCTGCATGAGCTGCTTGTATATTTTGGAGGTTAATCCTTTGTCTGTTGTTCCGTAGGCAACTATTTTTTCCCATTCTGAGGGTTGCCTTCTTGTCTTGTTTATGGTTTCTTTCTCTGTGCAAAAGCTTTTAAGTTTCATGAGGTCCCATTTGTTTATTCTTGATTTGATTTCCATGATTCTAGGAGGTGGGTCCAAAAGGATCTTGCTTTGATGGATGTCATAGAGTGTTCTGCCTATGTTTTCCTCTAGGAGTTTTATAGTGTCTGGCCTTAAATGTAGGTCTTTAATCCATTTGGAGTTTATTTTTTGTATGGTGTTAGGAAGTGTTCTAATTTCATTCTTTTACATGTAGCTGTCCAATTTTCTCAGCACCACTTATTGAAGAGGCTGTCTTTCTTTCATTGTATATTCATGCCTCATTTGTCAAAGATAAGGTGCCAATATGTGTTTGGACTTACCTCTGAGTTCTCTATTCTATTCCATTGGTCTTCCTTTCTATTTTTGTGCCAGTACCATACTGTCTTGATCACTATGGCCTTGTAGTATAGTTTGAAGTCAGGGAGCCTGATTCTACCAACTCCATTTTTCCTTCTCAAGGTTGCTTTGGCTATTCGGGGTCTTTTGCATTTCCACACAAATCGTAAGATTTCTTGCTCTAGTTCTGTGAAAAATGCCATTGGTAATTTGATCAGGATTGCATTGAATCTGTGAATTGCTTTGGGTAGTACAGTCATTTTCACGATGTTGATTCTTCCAGTCCAGGAACATGGTATATCCCTCCATTTGTTTGTGTCATCTTTGATTTCTTTCATCAGTGTCTTAAAGTTTTCTGCATACAGATCTTTTGCCTCCTTAGGCAGATTTATTCCTAGGTATTTTATTCTTTTTGTTGCAATGGTGAATGGGAGAGTTTCCTTAATTTCTCTTTCTGCTCTTCCGTTGTTAGTGTATAGGAATGAAAGAGATTTCTCTGCATTAATTTTGGATCCTGCTACTTGACTAAACTCATCAATTAGTGCTAGCAGTTTTCTGGTAGAGACTTTAGGGTTTTCTATATACAATATCATGTCTTCTGTAAAGAGTGACAATTTTACTTCTTCTTTTCCTATTTGTATTCCTTTTATTTCTTTTTCTTCTCTGATTGCTGTGGCTAAAACTTCCAAAACTGTGATGAATCATAACGGTGAGAGTGGACACCCTTATCTTGTTCCTGTTCTTAAAGGGAATTCTTTCAGTTTTTCCCCATTTAGAATGATGTTGCCTTTTGGTTTCTCATATATCGCTTTTATTATGTTGAGGTAATTTCCCTCTATGCCCATTTTCTGGAGAGCTTTTATCATAAATGGATGTTGAACTTTGTCAAAAGCTTTTTCTGTATCTATTGAGATGATCATATGGTTTTTATCCTTCAATTTGTCGATATGATGTATCACATTGATTGATTTGTGTATACTGAAGAATTCTTGCATCCTAGGGATAAACCTCACTTGATCATGGTGTATGATTTTTTAATGTGCTGTTGGATTCTGTTACCTAGTATTTTGATAAGGATTTTTGCATCTATATTCATCAGTGATATTGGTCTGTAATTTTCCTTTTTTGTGACATCTTAGCTTGGTTTTGGTATCAGCGTGATGGTGGCCTTGTAGAATGAGTTTGGGAGTGTTCTGCCTTCTGCAATATTTTAGAAGAGTTTGAGAAGGATAGGTGTTATCTCTTCTCGAAATGTTTGATAGAATTCGCCCATGAATTCATCTGGCCCTGGGGTTTTGTGTGTTGGGAGATTTTTAATCACTGCCTCAATTCCTGTACTTGTGATTGGTCTGTTCATCGTTTCTATATCTTCCTGGTTCAGTCTTGGAAGATTGTATTTTTCTAAGAATGAATCCATTTCTTCCAGGTTATCCAATTGATTGGCATATAGTTGCTTGTAGTAGTCTCTCATGATGTTTTGTATTTCTGAGGTGTCCGTTGTTACTTCTCCTTTTTCATTTCTAATTCTGTTGATTTGCATCTTCTCCCTTTTTTCCTGATGAGTCTGGCTAATGGTTTATCAATTTTGTTAATCTTCTCAAAGAACCAGCTTTTAGTTTCATTAATTTTTGCTATTGTTTCCTTCCTTTCTTTTTCATTTATTTCTGCTCTGATCTTTATGATTTATTTCCTTCTGCTCCCTTTGGGGTTCCTTTGTTCTTCTTTTTCTAATTGTTTTAGGTGTAAGATGAGGTTGTTTATTCAATAATTTTCTTGTTTCTTTAGGTAAGTCTTTATTGCTATAATGTTCCCTCTTAGAACTGCTTTTGCTGTGTCTCATAGGTTTTGTGTTGTTGTGTTTTCATTGTCATTTGTTTCTAGATATTTTTTAATTTTCTTTTTGATTTCTTTAGTGATTTCTTGGTTGTTTAATAGTGATTTGTTTAGCCTCCATGTGTTTGTGTTTTTTGCAAGTTTTTTTCTCTAATCAATATCTAGTCTCATGGCATTGTGGTCTGAGAAGATGCTTGATATGATTTCAATTTTCTTGAATTTGCCAAGCTTTGATTTGTGAACCAAGATGTGATCTATCCTGGAAAATGTTCCGTGTGCACTTGAGAAGAAAGTGTATTCTTTTTTGCATGGAATATCCTATAAATATCAATTAAGTCAATATGGTTTAATGTGTCATTTAAAACTTGTGTGTCTTTATTTATTTTCTGTTTGGATGATGTGTCCATTGATGTAAGTGGGGTGTTCAAGTCTCCCACTATTATTGTGTTACTGTCAATGTCCCCTTTTATAGCTGTTAGCATTTGCCTTATGTATTGAGTTGCTCCTATATTGGGGGCATAGATATTTACCATTGTGATATGTTCTTCTTGAATGGATCCCTTGATCATTATGTAGTGTCTTTCCTTGTCTCTTTTAATCGTCTTTACTTTAAAGTCTAATTTGTCTGATATGAGTATTGCTACTCCAACTTTCTTTTGACTTCCATTTGCATGGAATATCTTTTTCCATCCCTTTACTTTCAGTCTATATGTATCCCTTGGTCTGAAGTGGGTTTCTTGTAGGCAGCATATAGAAGGGTCTTGTTTGTGTATCCATTCAGCCAGTCTGTGTCTTTTGGTTGGAGCATTTAATCCATTTACATTTAAGGTGATAATTGACATGTGTGTTCCAATTACCATTTTCTTAATTGTTTTGAGTTTGTATTTGTAGGTGTTTTCCTTTTCTTGTGTTTCGTACTTAGAGAAGTTCCTTTAGCGCTTGTTGTAAGGCTGGTTTGGTGGTGCTGAATTCTCTTCACTTTTGCTTGTCTGGAAAGCTTTTGATTTCTCCCTCAAATCTGAATGAGATTCTTGCTGGGTAGAGTATTCTTGGCTGTAGGTCTCTCTCTTTCAGGACTTTCAGTATATCCTGCCATTCCCTTCTGGCCTGCAGAGTTTCTGTAGAAAGGTCAGCTCTTATCCTTATGGGTTTTCCCTTATATGTTATTTGTTGCTTTTCTCTTGCTGCTTTTCATATTTTTCTTTGTGTTTAATTGTTGTTAACTTGATTAATATGTGCCTTGCTGTATTTCTCCTTGGGTTTATTCTGTATGGGACTCTCTGTGCTTCTTGGACTTGGTGAATTATTTCCTTTCCCATGTTGCGGAAGTTTTCCACTATAACCTCTTCAAATATTTTCTCAGACCCTTTCTTGTTTTCTTCTTCTTCTGGGATGCCTATAATTTGAATATTAGTATGCTTAATGTTATCACTGAGGTCTCTGAGACTGTCTTCTATTATTTTTATTCTTTTTTCTTTTTCCTGCTCTGTGGCAGTTATTTCCCCCATTCTATCTTCCAACTCACTTATTCGTTCTTCTGCCTCAGTCATTCTGCTGGTTATAGCATCTAGAGTATTTTTAATTTCAGTTATTTTGTTTCCCATTGCTGTTTATTTTTTTGAGTTCTTATGAACTGTTTCGTGTACTTTCTCTATTTTGTTATCAGTATTTTGTATCATTTTTACTATCATTGCTATGAATTCTTTTTCAGGCATTTTTCCTATTTCCTCCTCATTTATTTGGTCTTGTGGGTTTTTTTCCTGCTCCTTTGCCTGCATGGTGTTCCATTGTTTTCTCATGGCTGTCCAGACTTTTGGAGTTGCTTGTCCTGGTGATAGAGGTGTTTATAGAAGACTGCCAAAGCCTCAGACTAATGTTAATATTTCTGTTTCCTTAGAGTCTCAGCTATAAGTGTCCTTCTACTCACCTTGGTTTTTTTTCCATTTTTCTGTGGCCCGTAGTTCTTCCTTTATTGTTCGTCTTTAATGTCAGTGTGTGGTGAGGGAGAGGGTACAATAGCGGCTCCTTCCCCTGGGAGTGAGTGAGCAGTGGTGCGCTGTTGTTTCAGTCAGGCTTGGAGGTGCCTGTTGCAGAGGGATGCTGGTGGCTCAGGTGTAAACAGAAAGTCTCAGAGTTGGGCCTCTCTCAGGTTTTTTTTTTTTTTTTTTTCTCTGCAGCCTCCCTGCTGCCAGTGTTCCAAGGGGTTTTAATCCAGCCCCACCCAAGTGCCTGAGGGTACTTGTTATCCCTGAGCACCTTAGGTGGCCCACAGGGCATCTCTCTACTGCCTGTTGCAGAGACACCGAAAAAGAGAGAGAGGCTATGTGCATGGCTCTTCCCCCCTGCCCGTGAGCCTGCAGCCTCCAGCCGCCATCATGGCCGGGCAGCTCTCAGGGGCAGGCACTCCTCGCCACAGACCTCTTCCCTCCTGTCCTCTTGGTCCGTCACCTTACTGGCAACAATGTTTCTCATCCTGAACCAGCTCTCCAGTTCCCACACTCCCACTCCCGGACCATCTGTTCAGCTGTGAATCGACTTCTTGTTCCAGGAACGCTGAGCTGCTGTGCAGACCCTCCGTGTGTTTCTCACTTCCTCCCGTCTGACACAGCTGTGCCACTTCACCCTCTTTGAGCCATCGTAGATGCCTCCCTACTGGTTATGTCGGGATCCTTGTGGTCCTTTCCTGTGTCCGAGGTCGTCTGCTGGTGTTCAGTTGGTTCTCTGTGGGAATTATTGTGGAGGGACTTATTTTTTAACAATAAAATATAGATGGAAGTGAGAGTCCTAGTTCCTAGGCAAGGCCTCAGTAAATGGTACATGATATTTCTGGCCTTCTGTAACACTGCTGTGATCTTTATGAGAAGAACATTCCCAAGTGAGCTGTTGCTACCTTGGCCTAAGCTCCAGAATGAAACATGTGGAACAAGAACTGAACCTGACCAGAAACCTGAGAAACAATGCAGCTGACCTACAGTTTGAAGGAGAGCTGTAGCAGGTAACTTATAGATCTGTGAGCAAGAAAATTGAATACTTGTTATTTCAGGAGTTTTGGGTGTTTTTAACTTTTTTTGCATGTGGGTGTATGTGAAAATAGCTGACTAGTAACAGCACTTGAAGCATGTTAGCTAGTATTATCTTAAAGAAAACCTGGAATGGTGATTCCTGTTAATTAAACAGTCTTCGATCTATGCTAGAACCGGAGTAGATTTTGGGGGTATGGATAGAAACATGAGTTAAATAAGGTTTCTGCCCTTTTCAATGCTACTATTGGAAATAGACAAGGGCACAGATAGGTACATGCAAATATTGTGTCATGCAAAAGGCACAAAGAAAAGAGTATGCAGTTCAAAAAATAGAGACATCTGTTGAAGGCAAGTGAATCTGGAGAAAGTTTGTGAAATGATGGGCTATTGATCTGAGTTTTGAAAAGGAAATAAGGATTTTAGTACAGTAGATATGAGCAAGTTAAGAGTCAGTGTTCCTAAGTCCCAAAGCAGCATATACGAGTTTAAAAAATCAGTTATAGTATTCAAAGACCAAAACAGCATATATTTATTTATTTAACAATTTTCTGTCCCTTACAAGGTACCATGTAGGTATACATACATGTGAAACCCCATTCCTAGTCATAAAGGGGAAAGGGTCCAAAAAAGCAAATTGATTTTTACACGTTTGTATAACTACAGCTAGTTTAAATGTAAGGATCAAACTCTGTGTGATGGTATATATGTATGTATGTGTATTTATATGTGTACATGAGTATACACATACATATACACATATGAATGTACACATATAAAGGAAGGGAGAACACTTGGAGTTTAGGGTTTTGTTTTCTGAGATTTATGACAGGTCCATATATTTTTTAATACAGCTGTAAATGAAAGCTGAATATTCATTTCTGCATCTGAGTTTAATTTGCTTTCTTCAATGGTTTTGTAGAGAGGTTATTCTCTTATAAATGAATCACACATATGGCTTTGGTTTAACTAGTCTATGAGTTGCTTACTATAAAATGTATGCTCTGCTTCTTTGAAATTCTAGCTCACCTGCCAGGTGTTTGCAGAGGTGTTGAATTTTCTGGGGAATTTCACATCATTAACTTATATGTGTGTATGTGATAATGTGTTTGTGTGTGTGTGTGTGTGTGTGTGTTTATAGTATGTATTTAAGCTGTGGGGATGAGGGAAAGGCAGCAAAAATGGAAAAGTTTGTATTTTGCCTATTCTATACTCTTATGTGTCTTGTATTATCCAAATAGTCTATAGGAAAACAGCTCCATTTGGGATTTTCTCTACTTTTAGGACAAAATTGCTTTTTAGATCATCTTCATCATCATCATCATCATTACCATTATTACTGTACCCAACATTTATTGTGTAATTAATTGTGTCAAGTGCTTTAAATTGACTATTTTCTTTAATACTAAAAACAAACTAATAAGTAAAATACTATTACATTACTCACTTTACAGATGAGGAAATACATTAGACCTAGGATGGTTAGGCAACATATTCTAAGCCATACAGCTAATAATTTGTGGAACTAGGATTCATACTCAAGTCTGTCTCACAGGAGAGCCCATATTCACACCCCTTCTCTTATACATTGTAATCAGTTATGCATATGCAGAGGACAATGAGATTTTCTTATCTATGTCAGTATGATAATTAAATAAATATTTAGGAGTTAAATAAATATTAAATAAATGGCACACTGAAAAAGAAAGGTTGGCTTTTTAATGGGGAAGTTCTATTGAAATATTTGCCAGTCATCTTTTTGTGGGAAGGGGGTTAATGGAAGCTGTATAAATGTGCTGAGTGCATAGTTTCTAAAATGCTTTATCAAATTTTAATGGGAGTAAGTCACACTTTGGTAAAAAATATACAATATATGTTTGATGCCATTTTCCAACCATTGTGCAACTTTGTGTCACCATGTACACCACCAACTACATATGTGTGTAATTTAATTCCTAAACCATTTTTTTTTTTTAGATCCTTATTGGAGTATAATTGCTTTAAACTATTGTGCCAGTTTCTGCTGTATGACAAATTGAATCAGCTGTATTTATACATATATCACCATATCTCCTCCCTCTTGAGCCTCCCTCCCACACTCCATATCCCACCCCTTTAGGTCATCACCAATCATCAGTTGATCGCCCTGTGTTATGCAGCATCTTCCCCCTAGCCATCTATTTTACATTTAGTAGTGTATATATGTCAATGCTACTCTCACCTCGCCCCAGATTTCCCTTTCCCCCATGTCCTCAAGTCCATTCTCTACATCTGCATCTTTAATGATGCTCTGCCACTAGATTCATCAGTACCATTTTTTTTTAGATTCCATATATATGCATTAGCATGCGGCAATTGTTTTTCTCTTTCTGACTTACTTCACTCTGTATGTCAGACTCTAGGTGGATCCACCTCACTACAAAGAACTCAATTTTGTCCCATTTTATAACTGAGTAATATTCCATTGTATATATGTGCAACATCTTCTTTATCCATTCATCTGTTGATGGGCATTTAGTTTGCTTCCATGTCCTGGCTATTGTGAATAGTGCTGCAATGAACATGATGGTATATGTTTCTTTTTGGTTTATGGTGTTCTCTGGGTATATGCCCAGGAGTGGGATTGCTGGGTCATATAGTAGTTCTATTCTTAATTTTTTAAGAAATTGCCATACTGTTTTCCATAGTAGCTGTATCAATTTACATTCCCACCAACAGTGCAAAAGTGTTCCCTTTTCTCCACACCCTCTCCATCGTTTATTGTTTGCAGATTTTTTGATGATGGCCATTCTGACTGGTGTGAGGTGATACCTCATTGTGGTTTTGATTTGCATTTCTCTAATGATTAATGGCATTGAGCATCTTTTCATGTGGTTTTGGCCATTGTATGTCTTCTTTGGAGAAATATCTATTTAGGTCTTCTGTCCATTTTTGGATGGGGTTGTTTGATTGAACTGCACTAAAGCATATTTGGTACAATTCAGAAGAACCTCAGGGAACAGAAAATTACTTTGATATTTTCTGTAAAATGTTGGAACCTGAATAAGCTGCAATGGCAGCTTAATCTCTCTAGAATTTTTGGGCATTTTTATTTTTATTTTTTTGAAAAGATTCATTCAAAGTGGTTTTGTTGCTTACATGTAACTGTCCATCACTGAACAGTAATTTAATATATTTCTTGTGGTTTTAGCTATCAAATATGTAGATTTGTAAATCACATATTTCTAGCCATGATTTCTGCCCTGGGTTTCAAGTTGTTGCCTAAATTTATACACAGGAATATCCCAGCGACACCTCAAACCTAATAAATCCTAAACTGAACCACTTATTTAGCCTCTCTCAAACTTGATTTTCCATTTTTATTTCAAATTTTACTTAATGAAAACATCATTCTACCCATGTTCCTCAGCTCCACTTCCTGTACATCATCAGGCTCTATAAAGTTTTCATCCTAAATGTCCTCAAATTATCCTCCTCTCAGTCCACATTACAACTGCCCCATCTGGCCATAGACTACTGTAGACATTTTTGATACCCTCCTAACTAGTCTCCTTTGCTTTCATTCTTGCCATCCTTAAACTCCTCTTCCATCAGTGAAGTCATAGTAACTCTCTGAAGTCACTAGAAAGCTTTAAGGAAAGTTGCTTTTGTCTTTCAACCAGAAATATGTTATGCTCATTTCAGGATCTATGTACACAATATATCATGTGCCTAAAGTGTTCCACTTTCATACACAAAACATTAGACTCTCAAGGTTCAAACCTTGTGTGGCCATTGAAAAGATATTTAACTAACAGCTTGGTGTATCAGTTTCACCTACATAAGAGGATGGTAGTAGTACCTAACACAAAGGGGTTTCTCCCACTAGAATATAACCTCTATTAATTAAGAATTTTGTCTTTTTAACTGTTATAACAGATCTTACAACAGTGACCGACACTCATTCAGTACTCAATAAACATTTGATAAATTAAATACATAAATAATTGAAATAAAAAACTTAGAACAGTGTGTACATTTACTATTATTTATAATATATTAATACTAATTGTATGCATAATACATTAGTATTATTATGCATAATGTACATAAAAGTTCAAATGTCATTTCCTCATGGATCTGTACCCTAACTCTGCCCAAAGATTAGGTTAATGCATGAAAGCATGATCTAAAATTCCCCCAAATTTGACATGAAATGCAAAGAGAAAAAGTTGTGTCATGTAGTCAGCTCAAGAAAGTAATATTAAACACTTACTATAGACTATGTTGCCAAATTCAAGGAAACAATTTGCATTAAAATTATTTCAGATGATTGACATCAGTAAAATATCAGTGTAGGCAGCGCTATGCTCTCATTTCCCCATATAAATATTAAAAAAATAACAGAAACTATAAGAAACAACTTGGTCAAAACTATCGAAAACAGTCAAAATTTTTTAGTAAATAAGCAAAAAATGAATCAAGAAAAAGTCAATTTAAAAATGGTAAGAACGCTTAGTGGTATTTTTACTTGACTTACCTTATTCTCTCTTGCTTGGTAAGAGTTTTAAAGAGAGCAAACTGTACTCAAATTGTGGGATCTTAGTCACTAATTCTGGGGGAAGCAGAGAATAATTTATTAAAAATTTAATGAGTAGGTTTGTTCTAACTTGTCTGGGGGTCACCTGAAAGGCTGAAGGAATGCATTCATCTCTCTTTTGCCAAACTCTGAAATCACCGAAGTCAGAAAAGTCTTACAAGTTGCTCAAAAAACATAGTAATATGCACAAACTATCCACAGACCTCTGAGATAGGGTTACATTTGTGACATACAGTAGCTCACCTAAATACTGGGCAGAAAAAAGCAGCAGAAAAATGAAAAGAATTAAAACCATCGTGTATTCAGGGGACTATAGAAATCTATACTCATGCCTGGGTGAAAATGCAAGCTCAAAAAATCTAAGAAGACTTAAGGTTTTCACCTTGGGCTGAACAATTTGCAAGACAAATGGAACACTACTACCTTCTAAAAACAAATCAAACCCAAGGAACAAAGGATAATTTGACTTTCAGTGTTATCACATTGTAATATGTAAATATTCAATTATTAACAAAAATAAATAAGGTATACAAATTAATATGAAAATATATGTTACTCACAGAATGAAAAAAAAAAAAAAACTAATTGACATAAAACATCCCTGAGGAAGCCCAGGCACTGGAATTCCTACATGAAGATTGTACATCAAGTTTCCTTATCACTTGAAGGGCTAAAGACAACCAAAGACAAAGACCTAAAGGAAACCAAGAAAAAATATATATAAGCAAATTAGAATATTAGTAAAGGAATACAAATTATAAAAATAAACCAAATGGACATTCTGGAGCTAAAAAGTATAATAATAGATAAAAATTGCTACAAGAGTTCAACAGCAGATTTAACCAGGAAAAATAATTAATATAATAGAAGATATGACAATTAAATTTATACAGCCTGAGGAGGAAAAAAATATTTAAAGTATGAAGAAAGGTGGCAGAGGCTGTGGAACACCATCAAGAGTCATTGCTGGAAGAAGGCATAGAAAAAGGATTAGAGAGAATATGCAAAGAAACAGTGTCCAAAAGCTTCTCAAAAACAAGATGTAAATCTAAACATCCAATAATGTCAATGAAGTCCAAATAAGTTAAATTCAAAGAATTTCAAAAGGAAACACATTATACTCAAACTGTTGAAAGCCAAAGGAAAAAACTACTTTCAAGACTGAAAGAGAGAACTGACATTTTACTCACAAGCGATCCTCAATGAGATTAATATTCAATTTCCCATCAGGAATCATGGAGTTCAAGAAGGTCATGTTGACTCTTACAATCCAATAACATGGTATGTCTCTCCATCTGTTTCTACTGTCTTTGATTTGTTTCATCAGCGCCTTATAGTTTTCTGCATACAGGTCTTTGCCTCCTTAGGCAGGTTTATTCCTAGGTATTTTATTTCTTATGACAATAGTAAATGGGAGCGTTTCCTTAATTTCTCTCTCTGCTCTTTTGTTGTTAGTGTATAGGAAAGCACAAAATTTTTTGTGCATTAAATTTGTATCCCGCTACTTTACTAAATTCATTGATAAGTGTTAGCAGTTTTCTGGCAGCATCTTTAGGGTTTTCTATGTATAATAGCATGACATCTGCAAAGAGTGACAATTTTACTTCTTTTCCATTTCGGATTCCTTTTATTTCATTTTCTTCTCTGATTGCTCTGGCTAAAATTCCAAAACTATGTTGAATAACAGTGGTGAGAATGGGCACCTTTGTCTTCTTCATGTTCTTAGAGGGAATGCGTCCAGTTTTTCACCATTTAGAATGAGGCTGACTGCTGGTTTGTCATATATGGCTTTTATTATCTTGAGATAATTTACTTCTATGCCCATTTTATGGAGAGTTATTTTTTTATCATAATTCGATGTTGAATTTTGTCAAAATCTTTTTCTGCATCTATTGAGATTATCATACGCTTTTTATCCTTCAATTTGTTAATATGATATATCACATTAATTGATTTGTGTATATTGAAAAATCCTTGCATTCCAGGGATGAACACCATTTGATTATGGTGTATGATCTTTTTAATGTGCTATTGGATTGTGATTGCTAGTATTTTGTTGAGTATTTTTGCACATATATTCATCAGTGATATTGGCCTGTAATTTTATTTTTTTATGGCATATTTGTTTGGTTTTGCTATCAGGGTGATGGTAGCCTCATAGAATGAGTTTGGGAGTGTTGTTCCTTCTGCTATATTTTGGACTAGTTTGGGAAGGATAGGTGTTAGCTCTTCTCTAAATGTTTGATAGAATTCACCTGTGAATCCATGTGGCTCTGGGCTTTTGTTTGTTGGGAAATTTTTAATCAGTCTCAATTTCAGTGCTTGTGATTGGTCTGTTCATAGTTTCTATTTCTTCCTGGTTCAGTCTTGGAAGATTGTATTTTTCTAAGAATTTATCCATTTCTTCCAGGTTATCCAATTTATTGGCATATAGTTGCTTGTAGTAGTGTCTCATGATATCAAAGAAGATACAAACAGATGGAGGGACAAACCATGTTCTTGTACTGGAAGGATCAACATTGTGAAAATGAGTATACACCCAAAGCAATTTACAGATTCAATGCAATCCTGGTCAAATTACCAGTGGCATTTTTTTCACAGAACTAGAACAAGAAGACTTATGGTTTGTATGGTGATGCAAAAGACTGCGAATAGCCAGATCAATATTGAGAAGGAAAGATTGAGCTGGAGGAATCATGCTTCCTGACTTCAAACTATACTATAAGGCTAAAGTGATCAAGACAGTATGGGACTGGCACAAAAACAGAAATATAGATCCATGGAACAAAATAGAGAGCCCAGAGGTAAACCCACACACATATCGGCACCTTATCTTTGACAAAGGAGGCAAGAATATACAGTGGAAAAAAGATAGCCTCTTTGATTAGTCGTGCTGGGAAAATTGGACACTACATGTCAAAGAATGAAATTAGAACACTTCCTAACACCATGCACAAAAATAAACTCAAAATGGATTAAAGACCTAACTTTAAGTCCAGACACTATAAAACTCTTAGAGGAAAACATAGGCAGAACACTCTATGACATACATCAAAGCTAGATACTTTTGTCCCACCCCCTAGAATAATGGAAATAAAATCAAGAATAAACAAATGAAACCTAATTAAACTTAAAACCTTTTGCACAGCGAAAGAAGCCATAAACAAGACAAGAAGAAAAACCTCATAAGGTCAAAAAGTATTTTGCAATGAAGCAACAGACAAAGGATTAACCTCCAAAATATACAAGCAGCTCATGCAGCTTAATATCAAAAAAGTGAATAACCCAATCCACAAATGAGCAGAAGGCCTACATAGACATTTCTCCAAAGAAGAAAAGCAGATGGCTAACAAACTCATAAAAAGATGCTCAACATCACTAATCATCAGGGAAATGCAAGTTAAAGCAACAATCAGGTATCATCTCACACCGGTCAGAATGGCCATCATCAAAAAATCTAGAAACAATTAATGCTGGAGTAGGTACGAAGAAAAGGACACCTTCCTGCACTGTTAGTGGGAATATAAATTGGTACAGCCACTATGGAAAACAGTGTGGAGGTTCCTTAAAAAATTAACAGTAGAACTACTTTATGATACAGCAATCCCACTCCTGGGCACATACCCCAAGCAAATGTTAATCAAAAAGGAAACATGTACCACAGTGTTCATTGTAGCACTATTTACAATAGCCACGACATGGAAGTCACCTAAATGCCCATCAACAAATAAATTTATAAAGAAAATGTGGCACATATATAGAATGGAATATTGCTCAGCCATAAAAAGGAATAAAATTTTCTTATTTTTAGTGAGGTGTGTGGACCTAGAGACTGTTATAAAGAATGAAGTAAGCCACAAAGAGAAAAACAAATACTGTATAGTAACTCATATATATGGGATCTAAAAAAAAAAATGATACAGATGAACCCAGTGACAGGGCAAGAATAAAGATACAGATGTAGAGAATGGGCTTGAGGGCACCTGGTGGGCGGGGGGGGGGAGGGTGAAGGGGAAGCTGGGACAAAGTTTGAGAGTAGCATTGACATATATACACTACCAAATGTAAAATAGATAGCTATTGAGAAGATGCTACATAACACTGGATGATTAACTCAGCGATGGGTGATGACTTTGAGGCCTGAGATAGGGAGAGTGGGAGGGAGGGCATATGGGGATATATGTATAAATAAAAACTTTGGTGGACAGAAAAATCCTGGCACAACAATGTAAAACAACTACATACCAATAAAGAGCTTAGGGGAAAAAAAAAAAAAAAAAGGAAGGGAATGTGATGACACATTTAAAGTGTTTCGAGAAGAAAACTATGAAGCAAAAATGCTATATTAGAAAAAGTATTCTCAAAAGTGAAATAATACAGGACTTCCCTGGTGGCACACTGTTTAAGAATCTGCCTGCCAATGTAGGGGACATGAGTTCAAGCCCTTTTCCAGGAAGATCCCACGTGCCACAGACCAACTAAGCCCATGCACCACGACTACTGAGCCTGCACTCTAGAGTCTGTGAGCCACAACTACTGAGCCCATGTGCAACAACTACTGAAGCCCACATGCCTAGAGCCCATGCTCCTAAACAAGAGAAGCCACTGCAATAAGTCCATGCACCGCAATGAAGAGTAACCCCCATTCACTGCAAATAGGCAAAGTCCACACAAAGCAATGAAGAACCAATGCAGCCAATAAGTAAATAAATAAATAAATAAATACATAAATAAAATTCTTTCAAAAAAGTGAACTAATACATCACCAAGTAAACAAAACTTGGAGTCTGTAACTATTACACGTGCCTTACAAAATATCTAAATATAGTCCTTCAGGCTGAAATAAAACAGCAATAGATGGTAGCTGAAAATGTATTAAAAAATACAAGGGATTAATGAAATTAAATGCTTATTCTTTGAAAATATATACAAAATTGATAAAACTTTAACCAGACATTAAGAGAAAAAGAAAAGGGACGAGGGACTAAATCAATAAAATTGGAAATGAAAAAAAAGTTACAACAAACACCACAGAGATACAAAGGACCATAAGAGACTACTGCAAGTAACTCTATGTGAATAAAACGTACAACCTAGAAGAATGGACAAATTCTTAGAAAAGTACAATCTACCAAGGCTGAACCAAAAAGAAATAGAAAATTTGAACAAGCAAATTGACAGTAATGAAATTGCGTCAATAACTGAAAAGTCAACAGACAAGAGTCCAGGACCAGACGGCTTCACAGATGAATTCTACCAAGCAGTTAGAGAAGAATTAACACCTATACTTATCAAACTACCCTCAAAAATTACATAGGAAGGAACACTTCCAAAATCATTCTATGAGGTCAGATTCACACTGATACAGAAACCAGACAAAGATATCACACACACAAAAAAAATTATAGGCCAATATTACTGATGAACATAGATGCAAAAATACTCAACAAAATATTAGCAAACTGAATCCAACAAAACATTAAAAGGATTATACACCTTAAGCAAGTGGGATTTATCCCAGGGGTGCAAGGATTTTTCAATATCTGCAAATCAATCAATGTGATATACCACATCAACAAATTGAAGAATAAAAAAAAACATTGATCATATCAATAGATATAAAAAAATTTGACAAAATTCAACACTAATTTATGATAAAAATTCTCCAGAAGTGGGATAGAAGGAACCTATCTCAACATAATAAATGCTGGATAGGACAAAATTACAGCTAACATCATACTCAATTGTGAAAACCTGAAAGCATTTTCTCTAAGATCAGGAACAATACAAGATGTCTACTCTTGCCAGTTTTATTCAGCATAGATTTGGAAGTCCTAGCCATGGCAATCAGAGAAGAGAAGACAAAGGAATCCACCTTGGAAAAGAAGAAGTAAAACTGTCAGTGCTTGCAGCTGAGATGCTACTATACATAGAAAATCCTAAAGAGGCTACCAGAAAACTACCAGAGCTCAACAATGAATTTGGTAATGTTGCAGGATACAAAATTAGTACACAGAAATCTGTTGCATTTCTGTACACTAACAACAAGAGATCAGAAAGAGAAATTAAAGAAAAATCCCACGTACCATCACATCAAAAAGAACATAATATCTAGGAATAAAACTATCTAAGGAGGCAAAAGATATTTACTGAGAAAACAATAAGCCACTGATGAAAGAAATTGATGAGGATGCAAACAGATGAAAATAGATAATGTGTTCTTAGATGAAAAGAACCAATATGATTAAAATGACTCTAATAGTCAAGGCAAACTACAGATTCAATTCAATCCCTATTAAATTACAAATGGCATTTGTTCACAAAACTAGAGCAAATAATTTTACATTTTGTATGGAAACAAAAAAGACTTGAATAGCCAAAATAAACTTGAGAAAGAACAGAGATAGAAGAACCAAGCTCTCTGTGTTCAGACTATACCACAAAGCTACAGTAAACAAACACTATGATGCTGACACAAAACCAGAAGAGTCGATAAATGGAACAGAATAGAGAGCCCAGAAATAAACCCACATACTTATTGTCAATTAATCTATGACAAAGTAGGCAAAAATAAACACTGAAGACAGTCTCCTCAATTAATGGTACTGGGAACCCTAGACAGCTAAATGTAAAAGAATGAAATTAGAACATTCTCTAACCCAAAAAAGAAATAAACTCAAAATGGACTAAAAACCTAAATATAAGACTGAATACTATAATATTCCTAGAGGAAAATATAGGCAGAACACACTTTGACATAAATCACAACAATATATTTTTGGATCCATCTCCTAGAGTAATAATGGAAACAAAATCAAAGCTAAACAGATGGGAACTTAAAAGCTTTTGCACAGCAGAGGAAATAATTGACTGAAAAAGAAAACTTAAGGAATTGGAGAAAATATTTGAAAACAATGCAACTCAAAAGGGATTAATATTCAAAATATACAAACAGCTCATATAGATCAATGTCAAACAAACAACCCAATCAAACTATTGGCAGAAGACCTAAATAGAAATTTCTCTAAAGAAGACATACAGATGGCCAAAAATAGCATGAAAAGATGTTCAATGTCATTAATTATTAGAGAAATGCAAATCTAAACTACAATGAGGTATCACCTCACACAGGTCAGAATGACCATCATCAACATGTCTACAAATAATTAATACTAGAGAGGGTGCAGAGAAAAAGGAACCCTCCTACACTATTGGTGAGAATATAAATTGGTGCTGCCAATATGGAGAACAGTATCCAGTTCCTTAAAAAACTAAAATTAGAGTTACCATATGACCCTGCAATCCAACTCCTGGGCATATATTCCAAGAAAATTTTTATCTTAAAAGATAGTGCACCCCAATGTACATAGCAGCACTGTTTGCAATAGCCAAGATATGGAAGCCACCTAAATGTCCTTTGACAGAGGAATGAATAAAGAAGATGTGAGATATATATATATATATATATATATATAAAATATATATATATACACACAATTGAATATCACTCAGCCATAAAAATGAATGAAATAATACCATTTGAACCAACGTGGATAGACCTAGAGATTGTCATATTAAGTGAACTAAGTCAAACAAAGACAAATATCTATGATATCACTTGTATGTGGAATCTTAAAACATGATAGAGAGAAACTTATTTACAAGAGAGAAATAAACACAGACACAGAAAACAAACTTATGGTTATTAAAAGGGAGGGGAGGGATAAATTGGGGATTTGAGATTAACAGATACACACACACACACACACACACACACACACACACACATATATATATATATATATAATAGATAAAAAAACAAGGACCTACTGTATAGCAAAGGAAACTGCATTCAATATATTGTAAACACCAGCTCATCCAGGTGAGCTGCAGAGAACAGATCATTCAAGAAGAGATCTGTATGTGATACACACAGGATGTGCAACAGTGGGGAAAGGATGGATCATTCAATACAGTGTATTTTCGAAAATCCACTCTGTTTTGTGGTAAGCAGAGTAATAACCCCTAGAGACCCCATCCTACCCCCTAGATTCTATGACCTTCCTTGGCAGAAGTAATTTCACAGACTCAATTAAGTTCATGTACCTTGAAATGGGGTGCTGACCCTAGACCTACTGGAGCGGGGTGCCCAAACCAATCCTTTGAGCCTTCAAAAGCTGAGCTGTCCTGGCTGGCATCAGACATGGAGGGTCTGAAAGAGGAAGTGTCCTGAGATGGAGACATGCAGGTGCCTCCAGGGGCTGAAAGGTAAGAGCCTGTTCTCCCCTAGCCTCCAGGAAGGAAAGGGCCTCCAGGACCTGGTCTTGGTCTGTGAGTCCTTTAGGACTTCTGGTATACAGAGTTAGAATGTAGTAACTCTGGTGATGCAGGCCACACACTTTTTGGTAAATTTTTACAGCAGCAAGTGTAAATACAACTTTGGAAAAGTAAAATTTCTATCATTCAATATATATAAAATAAATTCTGGATTAATTAATGGGCCACATACAACAAAACATCTGGTTCGAGGGTTACAAATACATGTCAGTGAGATGTGCATGGCAGGGCTGGGAGAGAATCAGAGCAGCTTCAGTATAATGTGTGTATACCCTTGAAGTTCAGGAAAACCCTCTTATCAACACAGAAACTCCAGAAGCAAGATAACAAAAAGTTGGATAAATTTGACTTCAAAAAATTAAAATGTCTCAAGGACAAAACAAAGCAAAATTAACAAAAGCAGCCTGGCATATATAATTGGCAAAGTGATTTCTACCAGTAACTGTATTGAAAAAAAAAAAATATATATATACACAGTATGAGACTACATCATTCCCAGAGTAAGCAATTCAAATAGCTAGTAAATGTATAGAAAAGAATGAAATCTGGGAAATTGTAATGAAACTAATGATGATTATCCACCAGATTAACAAAATTTTCAAATATTGTTAACAGTCATTGATTGAACATTACATAAACATTTTTCTATTTGCTTTCATTGTGTGTAAATATATGAAAGATATGAAAATGAAATAAAGTAAAATGTTTGTGTATCTATCTATATCTATATCATCTATATCTATATCTATATTTATATACATATATACAGTAATCACCTATAATGGAAAATAATCTGAAAAAAAATATATATATGTATATATATATATATATATATATATATATATGTATTGCATAACTAAATCAGTTTGCTGTACACCTGAAACATTGTAAATCAACTATACTTCAAATAAAAAGAATCACCAAAAGAAGAAAACCAAACAATTAATACACAGTATAAAGAGAATGATGAAAAAAAACGATTATCACAGTGCAGAGAAGCCATTTGACAAAATTCAATATAATTTAGTAATAAAAATTTTAACTAAATTGAAGGAAAATACCTCAAAATAATTAAGGACATATATGAAAAATCCATAGCTAACATCACACTCAATTGTGAAATACTGAAACATTTCTTTTCTAATATTAGGAAAACATAAAGTATGTGTACTTTTGCATCATCTTACTCAACATAGTACTTTAAGCCCTTAATAGGGAATTTAGGAAACAACAAGAAATAAGGGTGTACAAATTACAAAGAAAAAGATAAAATTATATTTATGTGTAGACAATATAATCTTATATGTAGAAATACATAAAGATTAAATAATTGTCAGAATAAACAAACTCATCAGTGTTGCAGGAAACAAAATCAATACTCACATTAGTGATGCTTATAGATCAAACCAATAAAATATATAGGAATACATTTAACCAAGGAAGCAAAAGATTTGTATACTGAAATCTACAAAACACCTCTTGGTAAAAAAATAAATAAATAAAGAAGATGCAAATAAACAAAAAGGTGTACCATGTTCATGGATTGGAAAACTTAATACTGTTAAGATGTCAATACTACACAAATAATCTATGCATTCAGTGCAATCCTTATTAAAATCCAAATATGTGTTTTTAGAAAAATAGAAAAATTCATCCTAAATTTAGGTGGAATTAAAATGAATCGCAAATAGTCAAAATAATTTTGAAAAAGAAGAAAGAAGTTTGAGGTCTCAGCCTTCCTAATTTCAAAACTTAATGCAAAGTAATGATAATCAAATGTCAGAAACTTACATTAAAACATACATAGATATGAAGGCTATAATTCAGAGAAACTCCCCCACATCCTCCTATATATGGCCAAGTGTTTTTTGACAAGAATGCCAATATAATTAAATAAGGAAAACATTATCATTCCAATCAGCAACAGATAATAAATCAGTAATCAAACACTAACCTCCCAAGAACAACAACAAAAAGTTTCAGAAACAGATATCCTCAATGGTAAATTCTATCAAATATTTAAAGACTTATCACCAATCTTTCTCATACTCTTCCAAAAAATAGAAGAGAGACAATTTCTAATTTATTTTATAAGGATAGAACTACTTTGATGCCAAAGTCAGACAAAGCATCACAAGACAAATATACCAATATTGTTTATAAATATAGATGCAAAAATCTTCCACAGTATACTAGCAAATGTAATGCAACAAAATATTGAAAAGATAATACACCATGTCCAAGCTGGATTTATCCCAGGAATGCAAGGTTGGCTAATCATAAGAAAATCAATATAACACAGTACTAGAATGAACAGGAAATAAATGATTATTTCAAATGACAAAGAAAGGTCATTTGAAAAATATATTCAGAAAATTAAGAAAACAAAAGAATTTTCTCAACAGGATAAAGGGAATATATGAAAAACTCATAACCAATATGAGAATCTATGTTGAATGACTGAAACATTTCTTCTAAGGTCAGGAACCATAAAAATATGCCATTTTCACTAATGTTATTCATCATTGTACTGGACGTTCTAGCCAGAAAATCTAGAAAAGAAAATAAATAAAAGGCATCAAACTTGAAAAGAAAGAAAATTGTCAGTACAGACGACAATATCCTACATAAAGATAATGACCCCAAATTTACTAAAAGGATACTAGAGTGAAGAAATAAATTTTGCATAGAGGAAAGTACAAAATCACTGCAAAAATAAGTTGTATTTCTGTATAGAAATGAGGAATGACAAATATAAAAAGATTAAGAAAGCAATGGTATTTAAAATTGTTTGCGAAATAACAAGCTAGCAAGAAATAAATATAACAACCAAAAAAAGTTGAGAGTTGTGAACTGAAAATAGAATACTGCTGAAAAAGATTTTAAAACCTATATAAATGGAATGATATCCCATGCTCATGAAATGGAAAACCAAATATGCTGAAAATGTCAATACTACTCAAAACAATGCAATGATTTCCCAAAATCTATATTAAAATCTTGATCATTGTTTTTCCAAAATCAAGATAGCTTTGAAAAAGAAAAACACAAGTGAAACATTCATAGTCTCCAAAATCAAAATTACCTAAAACACATTGTAATCAATACAATATGTTTTAGGTATTTGGCTAGACCTATAGAATGGACTAGAAATGAGAATCCAGAAATAAACCCACATATGTAACATATAGATATAAAGTATAAAAATCTAGTTTATTTTTATGGTATATTTTTACTGTTATAAAATATACATAAATTAGAGATTTGACCATTTTAACTGTACTGTTCAGTTGCACTGAGTACATCCACAGTATTGTGCAATCTTCACCACTATACAATTCCAAAACATTTTTATTATCTTGAACTGGAATACTGTATATATTAAACAATAACTCCATATTATTATCTCTACCTTCCAACCCGAGGTAACCTCTATTTTCTATGGTACCCAAATAATTCTCTTTATTTCTCTAGGACTTTGATATTCTAGCTACCTCATATAGGTGAAATAATACAATATTTGTCCTTTACTGTCTGGGTTATTTCACTTAGCATGATGGCATGTTGTATCATGCATCACAATGGTATTCCTTGTTAAAGCTGAAAAGTATTCTTTTTATGTATATACCACATTGTGTTTATCCATTCACTCACTGATGGGTATTTGGGTTGGTTATATCTTAGGCTCTGATGAAAAAGGCTGCTATAAACATTGGTTTGCAATTATTTTTGAGGCCCCACTTTAAATTGTATTGGCTATATAACTTTAAATGGAATTGATGTATCACTATGCTTTATTTTCTGAGGAAATGTCATATTGTTTTCCACAAAAGCTACATTTTTACATTTCCAAAAGCCCTGCATAATCTTTCTAATTTCTCTACATCATCACCAACACTTACAATTTTCCATCAAATTTTATAATAGCCATACCATTGGTTGTGAAGTGGTATCTCATTGTGGTTTTTATTTACATTTCCCTAATGACTAGTCATGTTCAGTATCTTTTTGGGTACTTGTTGGCTATTTGTGTATCTTCTGTGGAGAAATATGTTTTCAAGTACTTGCACATTTAAAAAAAATGTGTTGTTAGAAATCTCCTAGAGCTCATCAATGATATCAGTAAAGTTGGAGAATACATAATTAATACACAGATATCTGTTGCACTTCTATACACTGAAAAATGAAAGATTAGAAAGAGAAATTAAGGAAAGAATCCCATCTAGCATTACATCAAGAAAAATAAAATACCTAGGAATAAACCTACCTAAGGAGGAAAAACACCAGTAATGGGAAAATGATAAGGCACCGATGAAAAGAAACTGAAAATGAAACAGAGTGAAAAAATAAAACGTATTCAAGGATTGGAAGAGTCAACATTGTTAAAATGACCATACAACACAAGGGAAACTATATATTCAATGCAAACCTTATCAAATTACCAATAAATTTACATTTTGGCAGATCTAAAAGAAAATATATTAAAATTTGTCTGGAAACCAAAAGGAAACCAAATCACCATAGAAATCTTAAGAAAGAGAAATGGAGCTAGAAGAGTCAGGCTCACTGACTTCAAAATATACAAAAATCTGTATGTCTTCTTTGGAGAAATATCTATTAAGGTCTTCTGCCCATTTGTGAATTGGGTTATTTGCTTTTTTGGTATTAAGCTGCATGAGCTGCTTGTATATTTTGGAGAATAATCCTTTGTCAGTTGCTTCGTTGGCAAGTATTTTCTCCCATTCTGAGGGTGGTTTTCTTGTCTTGTTTATGGTTTCTTTTGCTGTGCAAAATCTTTTAAGTTTCATGAGGTCCCATTTGTTTCTTCTTGACTTTATTTCGATGATTCTAGGAGGTGGGTCAAAAAGGATCTTGCTCTGATGTATGTCATAGAGTGTTCTGCCTCTGTTTTCCTCTAGGAGTTTCATAGTGTCTGGCCTTACATGTAGGTCTTGAATCCATTTTGAATTTATTTTTGTGTATGGTGTTAGGAAGTGTTCTAATTTAATTCTTTTACCTGTTGCTGTCCAATTTTCCCAGCATCACTTATTGAAGAGGCTGTCTTTTTTCCATTGTATATTCATGCCTCCTTTGTCAAAGATAAGGTACCCATGTGTGCTTGGGTTTACCTATGGATACTCAATTCTGTTGCATTGATCTTGCTTTCTATTTTTGTGCCAGTGCCATACTCTCTTGATCACAGTCACTTTGTAGTATAGTTTGAAGTTGGGAAGCCTAATTCCACCAACTCCATCTTTCCTTCTCAAGATTATTTTGGCTATTCAGGGTCTTTTGTGTTTCCATACAAATCATAAGACTTCTTGTTCTAGTTCTGTGAAAAATGTCATTGGTTATTTGATCGGGATTGCATTGAATCTGTAAATTGCTTTGGGTAGTATAGTCATCTACACAATGTTGGTTCGTCCAATCCAAGAACATGATATGTCCCTCCATCTGTTTGTATTGTCTTTGATTTCTTTCATCAGTGTCTTATAGTTTTCTGCATACAGGTCTCATGCCTCCTTAAGTGGGTTTATTCCTAGGTATTTTATAATTTTGGTTGTAGTGGAAAATGGGAGAGTTTCCTTACTTTCTCATTTTGCTTTTTCATTTTTGGTGTATAGGCATACAAGAAATTTCTGTGCATTAATTTTCTATCCTGCTACTCTATTAAATACATCGATTAGTGCTAACAGTTTTCTGGTAGAATCTTTAGGGTTTTCTATGTATAATATCATGTCATCTGCAAAGAGTGACAATTTTACTTCTTCCTTTCCAATATGGATTGCTTTTATTTCATTTTCTTCTCTGATTGCTGTCACTAAAAATTCCAAAACTATGATGAATCATAGTGGAGAGAGTGGGCACCATTGTCTTGATTGCCAACAAACACATGAAAAGATGCTCAACATCACTAATCAATAGAGAAATGCAAGTCAAAGCCACAATGAGGTATCACCTCACACTGGTCAGGATGGCCATTATCAAAAAATCTTGAAACAATAAATGCTGGAGAGGGTGTGGAGAAAAGGGAATTCTCCTGCACTGTTGGAGGGAATGTAAATTGGTACAGCCACTCTGGAAAACAGTTTGGAGGTTCCTTAAAAACTAAAAATAGAACTACCATATGACCCAGGAATCCCACTCCTGGGCATATACCCAGAGAAAACCATAATCCAAAAAGAAACATGCACCATCATGTTCATTGCAGCACTGTTTACAGTGACCAGGGCATGGAAGCAACCTAAATGCCCATCAACAAATGAATGGATAAAGAAGATGTGGCACATATATACAATGGAATAGTACTCAGCCATAAAAATGAAGGAAATTTAGATATATGTAATGAGGTCAGTAGACCTAGAGTCTGTCACACAGAGCAATGTAAGCCAGAAAAAGAAAAACAAATACTGTATGCTAACTCATACATAAGGAATCTAAAAAACAAACAAATAAACAAACAAAAAAAAAGCTACTGATGAACCCAGTGACAGGACAAGAATAAGGATGAAGATGGAGAGAATGGACTTGAGGACACGGCATTGGGGAGGCCGGGGAGTGAAGGGGAAGCTGGGACAGTGAGAGTGTAGCATAGACATATTTACACTACAAACTGTAAAATAGATAGCTATTGTGAAGTTGCTGTATAACAAAGGGAGATAATCTTGATGATGGGTCATTCCTTAGAGGGCCAGGACAGGTAGCGGGGGAGGGAGTCATGTGAGGAAGGCCATATGGTGATATAGGTATAAATACAGCTGATTCACTTTGATGTACCTCAAAAGCTGGTACTAGTGTGTAAAGCAATTACATTCCAATAAAGAGCTTGAAAAATTGTTTCATTAAATACCAACAAGCTTAGAAATGAACTTACCTGTTTAAAAATTACAACAAAGATACAGTCATGAAAACAATATGGTAGTGGCACAAAAACAGACATATAGATCAATGGGACATGATAGAAAGCCCAGAAAGAAACCTACACAACTATGGTCAATTAAATGATGACAATGTGGCAAGAATATACAATTGAGAAAAGACAGTCTTTTCAACAAGTGGTGCTGGTATCATTGGACAGCTACATGTAATAGAATGAATTTAGAACACTCCTAACACCATATAAAAAATATAAACTCAAAGGGACAAAAGGCCTAAACACAAGACAGTATACTGTAAAAATCTTAGATTTTGCTGTACATCAGAAATTAACAGAACATTGTTAATCAAATATACTTCAGAAAATCCTATAAGAAAACATAAGCACAGCAATATTTGACATAAATAGCAGCAGTATATTTTGGGATCCATCTCCTACAGTAATGGAAATAAAAACAAAAATAAATAAATGGGACCAAAATATACTTAAAAGCTTTTGCACAGCAATGAAACCATAAACAAAAGGACAACATATAGAATGGGAGAAAATATTTGCAAAGATGCGACTGACAAGGCACTAATCTCCAAAACATTCAAATAGCTAATGCAGATCAATATCAAAAAAAAAAAACCCAATAAAAATTGGCAGGTGATCTGAATAGATATATATTCAAAGAAGACATACTGATAGCCAACAGACATATGAAAAAAGGCTCAACATCACTAATTAGTAAAGAAATGCAAATCAAAACTCTAAGAAAGTTACAGCTCACTCCATCAGAATGGCCATCATTAGAAGGTCTACAAATACAAAATTCTGGAGAGGGTGTGGAGAAAAATGAACCATCCTACACTGTTGATGAGAATGTAAATTGGTACAATTTAAATTGGATAACAACACAGGGTTCTTTAAAATACTAAAAAGAAAATTACCATACAATCCTGCAACCCCACTCCTGGGTATATATATGATGAAAACCATAGAAAATACATTGCAGCAATATTTACAATAGACAAGACATAGAAGCATCTGAGATGTCCAACATCAGATGAATGGATAAAGAAGATGTAATATAGAAAATGGAATATTACTCAACCATAAAAATGAATGAAATAGTGGGAAGAAAGATGTTGGTGAAGTAGAAGGACATGGAATGCATCCTGCTCCACAGATGCATTAGGAATACACCAAAAGATGCAATAATTCCCACAGAGAATCAGCTGAACACCAGCAAATGACCTCAGACACTAGAAAGGACTGCAAAGATCCCAACGTAACTGGATAGGACAGAGGAAAGAAAAAAAAAAAAGAGAGAAGGAGAAGAAAGGAAAGGGACAGGTCCCACACCCTAGGGTGGGGGAATCTGAAACAGAGGGGAGATTGCCTAATTTGGGGAAATGTCCCTTATTTGACAGAGATACACCTTCTCCAATGGGGAATTTCCCAGGGTCAGAAGGGAGGCGTTTAGGACTGTTCAAAGAGGGTGAAGCAGCTAAGCTGTGGCAGACAGGAAAGAGTGAGAAACATACAGAGGGCCCACACCATGGCTCAGTGTGTCCAGACTGAGATGTTAATTCACAGCTGAACAGGGGGTCTGGGAGCTGGGACGTGGGAACCAGAGAACTGATTCAAGGTGAGAAACATTGTTGGTGGTGAGGAGATGGACTAAGAGCACAGGAGGGAAGAAATCCGCAGCAGAGAGTGCCTACTGTGGAAAGCTGCACAGCCACAGTGGTGGCTCAATACTGCTGACTCACAAGCAGTGGGGAGAAGCTGTGGGTGTAGCCTCTCTGTCAGTGCCTGTGGTGGACAAAGGAAGGATCCCTGTGGGCCTAGCTAATGCACTCAGGAATAACAAAGGCCCCAGGGCAGGGCTGGCCTAGAGTGCCTGCAGATGGGAGCCAAAAGCCCACAGAGTGACCCAGCTCTGGAGACATTCTGTTTACACATGAGCTGCTGGCTTCCCTCTGCAACAGGCACTGCCAAGGCCAACTGAGCCACCATGAACCAGGGCGGGCAACCCAGTGGAGTCATAGCAGGGGGAGGGAGCCTCGGTTGGAGTCACTCTCTCAGTCCCAACTGCCCAAGCCACTATGACTCAGGCAGGTCACCACTGTTCACTCACTCCCAAGGGAAGGAACCACTATTGTACCCTCTCTTTCCCAACATACTGGCACTTACAGACAAAAAATAAAGGAAGCTCTGCTGGTAGCAGAATAATACAAAAAGCCCAAGGCGGGTAGAAGGACACTTACAGCTGAGACCCCAAGGAAACAGAAATATGAGTATTCATTCTATTGATCTGGTCTATTCTGGGATCAGTTCTAGTTTTGTTTTGTTTTTTTTTTATTATTATTATTATTATTAATTATGATCTTAGTCCTAAGGGAACTACATGTATTAAAACAAATTTTTATTCTATTTTTATTCTATTTTTATTTTTAGCCTTTTTATATATTTCTATTTCTAGCTAAGTTTTTTGTAGCGCTAACTGTATCTCTCCTACCTTCCTTTCATCTCTATCTTTTATACATTTGTATTTCTTTATTTTTTTCATAATTCCACTCACACTCCACTGTTCTGTTACCCTGCCTTCTATCCTTTTTAGTTTATTTTATCTTAATATACTTATAAGCAATATTAATGATCTGCTCTGTTTCCTTGCTTTATTCTCCAGATGACACACTGCTTTGGTTTTTACTATTATCTTTTGTCTTTATCTTAGTTCTAAGTATAATTGTATGATTCATTCTGAGAAACTTCAGTCTTTCTGATGGTACTCTTACTCTTTATTATATTTGATCCTAGCTTTCAAAATCTCCCTGGATTTGTGTTTCTGTGTGTATGGTGGTCTTTTGTTTTTTATTTTTATTTTTTGGTTTGTTTGTTTGTTTTGGTTTGGTTTTGGTTTGGTTTGGTTATGAAATTCTGTTGGTTTTCTCTTTAATTGTCTGATGGCATACTGGGGTTCCTCTGTCAAGTCTTTCTAGTGCCTTATGCTATATTGGATTCAGTATTTGTGTGTCTTATACATGTATGTGTTTCCATGACTTAGTATTTGTTTGAATCACTCTGCCATTAGTCTGAGGCTTGGACAGTCTTCTTTCACCGCTTTATTGCCAGAACAAGCAACCTCTGAAGTTTGGACTACTCCATCAGAAGTCAAGTAGGAGGTTCTTGGGAGGGAGCACTGACACCAGGATTCTAGACTACTAGGGAGTCCTCAGACACAGGGAAGATTAACTGCAGAGAACTCTCACAGAGCCTCATATCAGAGTCTAAGATTAGGCATTGTTCAACTATCTGCAACTTCCAGTGCTTGACACATCACACCAAACCACAAACAAGACCGGAACACAAAGCCTCCCATCAGCACACAGACTACCTAAAGCCATTTTATCCTCACAGATACCCTAAAACAAACCTCCTGTCATGGCCCTGCTCATCAGAGAGAAAAGAAACAGTGCCACACATTCGAAAGCAGACACCAGACCCCCCCCCCCAAAAGGAATCCTACTGAAGACACTGGAAAAACCCCACCACAGGGGGCAGAGGGCAGAAACAAGAGGAATTACTACAAGGCAGCATAGGGAAAGGAAATAGTAAATCATATAAATTAGACAAAATGAGTAAACAAAGAAAAACCATGCAGGCAAAAGGAGAAGGAAAAAAAAAAAAATGACAAGACCAAATAAATGAAGAGGATGTAGGAAAAATGCCTGAAAAAGAATTCAGAGTAAAGATAGTAAAAATGATCCAAAATCTCTACAACAAAATGGAGAAAATACAAGAAACAGTTAACAAGGACTCAGAGGAACTAAACAGCAAACAAACAGTAATGGACAAAAAAATAACTGAAATGTAAAATACTCTAGATGGTATAAACAACAGAATAACTGAGGTAGAAGAGTGAATAAGTGAGTTGGAAGATAGAATGGGTGGAGTAACTGCCACAGGGCAGAAAAGCAAGAAAGTAATATAAAGAATGGAAGTCAGTTGCAGAGGCACTCATGAGAGCATTAAACACACCAACATTCGAATCATAGGTATCAAAGAAGAATAACAAAAGAAAGGATCTGAGAAAATATTTGAAGAGATTATAGTGGAAAACTTCTCCAACATGGGAAAGAAAATAATTAACCAAGTCCAAGAAGCACAGAGAGTTACATACAGAATAAACCCAATGAGAAATACACCAAGGCACATATTAATCAAGCAAATGATATTTAAACACAAAGAGAAAATATTGACAGGAGCAAGAGAAAAGCAATAAATAACATATAAGGGAAAACCCATAAGGATAACAGCTGATTGTTCTGCAGAAACTCTGCAGGCCAGAAGGGAATAGCAGGATATACTGAAAGTACTGAAAGAGAAACAACCTACAGCCAAGAATACTCTACCCAGCAAGAATCTCATTCAGGTTAAACTGAGAAATCAAAAGCTTTCCAGACTAGCAAAAGTTAAGAGAATTCAGCATCACCAGACTGGCCTTACAATTGCTAAAGGAACTTTTCTAAGCAGGAAACACAAAGGAAGGAAAAGACCTACAAAAACAAACCCAAAACAATTAAGAAAATGGTAACAGGAACACATATGTCAACAATCACCTTAAATGTAAATGGATTAAATGCCCCAACCAAAAGACACAGGCTGGCTGAATGGATACAAAAACAAGACCCTTTTATATGCTGCCTACAAGACACCCAGTTCAGACCAAGGCATACATATAGACTGAAAGTAAAAGGATGGAAAAAGATATTCCATGCAAATGGAAGTCAAAAGAAAGCTGGAGTAGCAATGCTCATATCAGACAAATTAGACTTGAAAGTAAAGACTATTACAAGAGACAAGGAAGGACACTACATAATGATCAAGGGATCCATCCAAGAAGAACAAAACACAATGGTAAATATCTATGCCCCCAACATAGGAGCACCGCAATACATAAGGCAAATGCCAACAGCCATAAAAGAGGAAATCGACAGTAACACAATAATAGTGGGAGACTTGAACACCCCACTTACATCAATGGACAGATCACCCAAACAGAAAATAAATAAGAACACACAAGATTTAAATGATGCATTAGATCATATCAACTTAATTGATTTTCATAGGACATTCCATTCAGAATTACAGAATACACTTCCTTCTCAAGTGCACATGGAACATTTTCCAGGAGAGAGCACATCTTGTGTCACAAAGCAACCCTTGGTAAATTCCAGAAAATTGAAAACATATCAAGAATATTTTCTGACCACAACACCATGAGACTAGATATCAATTACAAGAAAAAACTATTAAAAATACAAACACATGGAGGCTAAACAATACACTATTAAGCAACCAAGAAATCATTAAAGAAATCAAAGAGGAAATCAAAAAATATCTGGAAACAAATGACAATGAAAACACAACAACCCAAAACCTATGGGACACAGCAAAAGCAGTTCTAAGAGGGAACTTTATAGCAATGCAGTCCTACCTCAAGAAACAAGAAAAATATCGAATAAACAACTTAACCTTACACCTAAAACAATTAGAAAAAGAAGAACAAAGAAACCCCAAAGTGAGCAAAAGGAAAAAAATCATAAAGATCAGATCAGAAGTATATGAAAAAGAGGTAAAGGAAACAATAGCAAAGATCAATAAAACTAAAAGCTGCTTCTTTGAGAAGATAAACAAAATTGACAAATCATTAGCCAGACTCATCAGGAAAAAAAGGCAGAAGATGCAAATCAACAGAATTAGAAATTACAAAGGAGAAGTAACAATTGACACAACACAAATACAAAAGACCATGAGAGACTACTACAAGCAACTATATGCCAATAAATTGGATAACCTGGAAGAAATGGATAAATTCTTAGAAAAAGTAAAATCCTCCAAGACTGAAACAGGAAGAAAAAGAAACTATGAACAGACCAAACACAGGTACGGAAATTGAGACTGTGATTAAAAATCTCCCAACAAAAAAAAGCCCAGGGCCAGATGGATTCACAGGCGAGTTCTATCAAACATTTCAAGAAGAGCTAACACCTACCCTTCTCAAACTCTTCCAAAATATAGCAGATGGAGGAACACTCCCAAAGTCATTTGACAAAGCCACCATCACGCTGATGCCAAAAGCAGAAAAAAGATGTCACAAAAAAAGAAAACTACAGGGCAATATAGACACAAAAATCCTCAACAAAATACTAACCAACAGAATCTAACAGCACATTAAAAAAAATATACACCATGATCAAGTGAGGTTTATCCCTGGGATGCAAGGATTCTTCAGCATACACAAATCAATCAATGTGATACATCATATCAATAAATCAAAGGATAAAACCATATGATAATCTCAATAGATGCAGAAAAAGCTTTTGACAAAATTCAACATCCCTTTATGAAAAAACTCTCAAGAAAATGGGTGTAGAAAGAAATTAGCTCAACATAATAAAAGCCACATATGACAAACCAATAGCCGACATCGTTCTAAATGGTGAATAACTGAAAGAATCCCCTCTAAGAACAGGAACAAGACAAGGGTGTCCACTCTCACCATATTGTTCAACATAATCTTGGAAATGTTAGCCACAGCAATCAGAGTAGAAAATGAAATAAAAGGAATCCAAATTGGGAAAGAAGAAGTAAAAATTTCATTCTTTGAAGATGACATGATATTATACATAGAAAACCCTAAAGATTCCACCAGAAAATTCCTAGTGCTAATCGATGAATTTAGTAGTGTAGCAGGATACAACATTAATGCACACAAATCTCTTGCATTGCTCTATACAAAAAACGAAAAAGCAGAGAGAGAATTAAGGAAATTCTCCCATTTACCATTGCATCCAAAAGAATAAAAGACCTAGGAATAAAGCTTCAGAAGGAGGCAAAAGACCTGTATGCAGAAAATTACAAGAAAATTACAATGATGAAAGAAATCAAAGCTGACACAAACAGATGGAGAGACAAATCATGTTCTTGGATTGGAAGAATCAACATTGTGAAAATGATTATACTACCCAAAGCAATTTACAGATTCAATGCAATCCTGATCAAATAACCAGTAGCATTTTTCACAGAACTGGAATTAAAATTTGTATAGAAATGCAAAAGACCCCGAAGAGCCAACACAATCTTGAGAAGGAAAGACAGAGTTGGAGCAATCAGGCTTCCTGACTTCAAACTATACTACAAGGCCACAGTAATCAAGAGAGTATGATACTGGTACAAAAATAGAAAGGAAGATCAATGGAACGGAATTGAGAACCCAGAGCTAAACCCATGCGCATATGGGCACCTTATGATTGATAAAGGAGGCAAGAATATACAATGGAAAAAAGACAGCCTCTTCAATAAATGTTGCTGGGAAAGGTGTACAGCTAAATGTAAAACAATGAAATTAGAACACTTCCTAACACCATACACAAAAATAAACTCGATATGGATTCAAGACCTAAATATAAGGCCAGACACTATACAACTCGTAGAGGAAAACAGAGGCAGAGCACTCTATGACATACATCAAAGCAAGATCCTTTTTGACTCATCTCCTAGAAAAATGGAAATAAAATCAGGAATAAACAAATGGGATGTAATGAATCTTAAAAGACTTTGCACAGTGAAATAAACCATAGTCAAGAAAAGAAGGCAACCCCCAGAAAGGGAGAAAATACTTGCCAAAGAAGCAATGGACAAAGGATTAATCTCCAAAATATACAAGCAGCTCATGCAGCTTAATACCAAAAAATTAAATAACCCAATTCACAAATGGGCAGAAGCCCTAAATAGACATTTCTCCAAAGAAGACATACAGATGGCCCACAAACACATGGAAAGATGTTCAACATCACTAACCATTAGAGAAATGCAAGGCATAGCCACAGTGAGGTATCACCTCACACAGGTCAGAATGGCCATTATCAAAAAATCTATAAACAATAAATGTTGGAGACAGTGTGGAGAAAAGGGAACTCTCCTGCACTGTTGGAGGGAATGTAAGTTGGTACAGCCACTATGGAAAACAGATTGGAGGTTCCTTAATAAACTAAAAATAGAACTACCATATGACCCAGTAATCCCTCTACTGGGCATATACCCAGAAAATACCATAATCCAAAAGAAACAAGTACCATAATGTTCATTGCAGCATTATTTGCAATAGCTAGGATATGGAATCAACCTAAATGCTCATTAACAGATGAATGGATAGGGACAATGTGGCATATATATACAATGGAATATTACTCAGCCATAAAAAAGGAATGAACTTTAGCTATATATAATGAGGTGGATAGACCTAGAGTCTGTCATAGAGAGTGAAGTATGCCAGAAAGGGAAAAACAAATATTGTATGCTCACTCATATATACGGAATCTAAAAGAAAAAAAAATGCTACTGATGAACCCAGTGATAAGACAAGAATAAGCATGCAGATGCAGAGAATGGACTGGAGGACATCGGGTTGGTGGAGTGGGGGTCAAAGCAGAAGCTGGGAGGAAATGAGAGAGTAGCATAGACATATATATATATATATATATATATATATATATATATATATATATACTACCAAGTGTAAAATAGATAGCTAGTGGGAAGTTGCTGTATAACAAAGGGAGATCAACTCGATGATGAGTGATGCCTTGGAGGGCTGGGATGGGGAGGCTGAGGGGGAGTCACAGGAGGTATGGTATTTGGGGATATGTATATAAATACAGCTGATTCACTTTGATGTACCTCATAATCTGGTACACGAGTGTAAAGCAATTTTATTTCAATAAAGAGCTTAAAAAAAGAATGAAATAATACCATTTGAAGCAACATGGGTGGACCTAGAGATTATTATACTAAATGAAGTCTGTCTGACAGAGAAAGCCAAATATGATATGATATGATTACTATGTGGAATCAAAAAATTATACAGATAAACTTATTTACAAAAGATAGTGACAGACACAGAAAACAAACTATAGTGGAAAAGTATATGAAATATATATATATATATATTTTAAATATGTATATATTTCTGAAATATTTATACATGTGCACCCATAACCCCCCCCACACACACACACAAACGAGTGAGTGAAAATTTATCTGCACTCTGGCTGTAGAATTTATTTTAATTAAATTTTAGGAAAAACAAATAATTTCTTGACATAATCTTTCTTTTCAATACACTTTGTTCATGTGTCAACAAGCTTTGTATTCCCTCATTAAAAAATGTTTTAGGCTGAGCTGTGAACCACAAGTGCACTGCTGTCTTCACTTCTTCATCTGCATCCCTGTAGAACTGCTTTCAGGGGACCAAACAGGTGAATGTCTGATGGAGAAAAGTCAGGTCTATAGGGAGGATGTTTTGACACCTCAAAACAAAGTTTTTGCAGGGTGTCGACAGTGTGGGCAGAAGTGTGTGGACGTGCATTGTCATGCAAGATCACAACGCCCTTGGATAGCAGTCCTCTGCATTTAATCTGAAGTTTAGGCTTCATCTCTTCAATAAGCATCTCACTGTAATTAGCACTGTTCCTTGTTGAACACTTTTCCTGATAATGTTCTGATACTGGACTTTGAGAATCCCAGAAACTGTAAGCATCAATTTTCTAGCAGATGAGTGACTTTTGAAAATTGTTTTCGTCGGCAATTGATGTTGTTTCTATTCCATATTCTGTCATTTACTCTCAGGCTTGTAGTGATGAATCCATGACTTGTTACCAGTAATGATTCTCTTTAAGATACTTATCACCTTGCTTAGAGTATCAGTCCAAATTTTATTTGCAGATAACCAAATACTTCTGTTTATGTTCTTCCATTAGTTGTTTCAGTACCCATATCGCACAAACCTTTTGAAATCTAAGTCTGTCATAGATTACTTGGTTTAGAGGTGTTAAAGTATCCTCCCTATAGTCCTGATCTTGCTGCATAAAATTTTCACCTGTTTGGTCGCCCGAAAGCAACCCTACGAGGAGAAAGATTCACTTCTGTTGAAGAAGGGAAGACAGTGGTGCATTCGTGGTTTGCAGCTCAGCTTAAAACATTATTTAATGAGGGAATACGAAAGCTATTTGACAGATGGACAAACTCTTGAAAGGCAAGATTATGTTGAAAAAATGGTGTACTTGTCTTTTCCAAAGGTTAATTAAAATAAATTATACGCTATAACCTTCCCTCTTAAAACTGCTTTTGCTGCATCCCATTTTTTATAGCTCTTTATTTGAATATAATTGCTTTACACTCTTGTAATATTTTTTGAGGTACACAAAAGTGAATCAGCTGTATTTATACATATATCCCCATATCCCCTCCCTCCCGTGACTCCCTCCGACCCTCCCTGTCCTGGCTCTCTAAGGCATTACCCATCATCAAGTTGATCACCCTTTCTTATACAGCAAATTCCCACTAGGTATCTATTTTACATTTGGTAGTGTATCTATGTCTATGTTACTCCCTCACTTCATCCCAGCTTCCCTTTCAACCCCCACCCCCCAATCAAGCCCCATGTCCTCAAGTACATTCTCTACATCTGCATTTCCACTCTTGGCTTGTCACTGGGTTCATCAGTACCATTTCTTCAGATTCCATGTATATGAGTTAGCATATGGTATTTGTTTTTTTGGTTTTTGTTTTTTTTTTTTTTTGGATTATTTCACTCTGTAAGACAATCTCTAGGTCTATCCACCTCATTAGATATAGCACAATTCATTCCTCTGTATGACTGAGTAATACTCCATTGTATATATATGCCACACCTTCTTTATCGATTCATCTGTTGATGGGCATTTAGGTTGCTTCCATGTCCTGGCTATTGCAAATAGTGCTGCAATGAACATTATGGTACATGATTTTTTTTTTTTTTTTTCGGTTATGGTTTCTCTGGGTATATGCCCAGTAGTGGGGTGATTGGGTCATATGGTAGTTCAAGTTTTAACTTTTTAAGGAACTTCCAAATTGTTTTCCATAGTGGCTTTACCAGATTTCATTCCCATCAAAATTGCAGGAGAGTTCCCTTTTCTCCACACCCTCTCTAACATTTATTGTTAGTAGATTTTTTGATGATGGGTATTCTGATTGGGGTGAGGTGATATTTCATTGAGGCTTTGACTTGCATTTCTCTAATGATTAGTGATGTTGAGAATCTTTTCATGTGTTTATTATCTATCTGCATGTCTTCTTTGGAGGAATGCCTATTTAGGTCTTCTGCCCATTTCTGGGTCGGGTCTTTTGCTTCTTTGGTATTGAGCTGCATGATTTGCTTATATATTCTGGAGATTAATCCTTTGTCCGTTGCTTCATTGGCAAATATTTTTCCCATTCTGAGGGTTATTGTCTTGTCTTGTTTATGGTTTCTTTTGCTGTGCAAAAGCTTTTAAGTTTCATTAGGACCCATTTGTTTCTTCTTGATTTTATTTCCATGATACTAGGAGGTGGGTCAAAAAGGATCTTCTTTGATGTATGTCATAGAGTGTTCTGCCCAAGTTTTCCTCTAGGAGTTTTATAGTGTCTGGCCTTATGTTTAGGTCTTTAATACATTTTGAGTTTACTTTGCTGTGTGGTGTCAGGAAGTGTTCTAATTTCATTCTTTTACATGTAGCCGTCCAATTGTCCCACCACCAATTATTGAAGATGCTGTCTTTTTTCCATTGTATATTTTTGCCTGCTTTGTCAATCATATGATGCACATATGTGTGTTGGTTTACCTCTGTGTTCTCTACTCTGTTCCATTGATCTGCCCTTCTATTTTTGTGCCAGTACCATACTGTCTTTTTTTTTTTTTTTGATGTACTGTTCTACAGATTTTGACAAATACTTTGAATACTGTACTTACATCATGATCATAATATAGAACAGTTTCATCAATCCCTAAAATTTCTTCAGGATCCCCCCTTGAAGTAAATACTTCCCTCCACTCGAACCACTGGAAACCACTATTTTCCATCCATTCTGTTCTATCCTTTCTAGAGTGTCATATAAATGAGATCGCACACTATATATTTTGGTTGGGCTTCTTACAATTAGCAAATTGCATTGAGATTTACTTATATTGTTTCATGTATCAATATTTCATTACTTTTTTTCATTTTTTTTATTTTTTGGGGGTACACCAGGTTCAATCATCTGTTTTTATACACATATCCCCGTATTCCCTCCCTTCCTTGATCCCCCCCAGAGTCCCCCCCACCCTCCCCACCCCAGTCCTCTAAGGCATCTTCCATCCTCAAGTTGGACTCCCTTTGTTATACAACAACTTCCCACTGACTATTTTACAGTTGGTAGTATATATATGTCTGCGCTACTCTCTCGCTTCATCTGAGTTTCTCCTTCACGCCCTGCCCCCTCCCATACCTCGAGTTCTCCAGTCCATTCTCTGTATCTGCATCCTTGTTCTTGTCACTGAGTTCATCAGTACCATTTTTAGATTCCGTATATGTGAGTTAGCATACAATATTTGTCTTTCTCTTTCTGACTTACTTCACGCTGTATGACAGAATGTAGTTCTATCCACCTCATTACATACAGCCCCATCTCATCCCTTTTTATAGCTGAGTAATATTCCATTGTATATATATGCCACATCTTCTATATCCATTCATTTGTTGATGGGCACTTAGGTTTCTTCCATGTCCTGGCTATTGTAAATAGTGCTGCAATAAACATTATGGTACAAGTTTCTTTTGGGATTATGGTTTTCTTTGGGTACATGCCCAGGAGTGGGATTACTGGATCATATGGTAATTCTATTTGTAGTTTTTGAAGGAACCTCCAAATTGTTTTCCATAGTGGCTGTACCAACTTACATTCCCACCAACAGTGCAGGAGAGTTCCCTTTTCTCCACACCCTCTCCAACATTTGTGGTTTCCAAATTTTGTGATGATGGCCATTCTGACTGGTGTGAGGTGATACCTCATTGTAGCTTTGACGTGCAGTTCTCTGATGATGAGTGATGTTGAGCATCTTTTCATGTGTGTGTTGGCCTTCTGTATGTCTTCTTTGGAGAAATGTCTATTTAGGTCTTCTGCCCATTTGTGGATTGGGTTATTTGCTTTTTTGGTATGAAGCTTCATGAGCTGCTTGTATATTTTGGAGGTTAATCCTTTGTCTGATGTTTCATAGGCAATTTTTTTCCCATTCTGAGGGTTGCCTTCTTGTCTTGTTTATGGTTTCTTTCACTGTGCAAAAGCTTTTAAGTTTCATGAGGTCCCATTTGTTTATTCTTGATTTTATTTCCTTGATTCTAGGAGGTGGGTCCAAAAGGATCTTGCTTTGATGGATGTTATAGAGTGTGCTGCCTATGTTTTCCTCTAGGAGTTTTACAGTGTCTGGCCATACATGTAGGTCTTTAATCCATTTGGAGTTGATTTTTGTGTACGGTGTTAGAAAGTGTTCTAATTTCTTTCTTTTACATGTTGCTGTCCAATTTTCCCAGCACCACTTACTGAAGAGGCTGTCTTTTTTCCATTGTATACTCGTGCCTCCTTTGTCAAAGATAAGGTGCCCATATGTGTTTGGGCTTACTTCTGAATTCTCTATTCTATTCCATTGATCTTCCTCTCTGTTTTTGTGCCACCACCATACTGTCGTGATCACTATGGCCTTGTAGTAGAGTTTGAAGTCAGGAAGCCTGATTCCACCAACTCCATTTTTCCTTCTCAAGGTTGCTTTGGCTATTCAGGGTCTTTTGTGTTTCCATACAAATCGTAAGATTTATTGCTCCACTTCTGTGAAAAATACCATTGGTAATTTGATTGGGATTGCATTGAATCTGTAAATTGCTTTGGGTAGTACAGTCATTTTCACGATGTTGATTCTTCCAGTCCAGGAAAATGGTATGTCCCTCCATCTGTTTGTGTCGTCTTTGATTTCCTTCATCAATGTCTTAAAGTTTTCTGCATACAGATCTTTTGCCTCCTTAGGCAGGTTTATTCCTAGGTATTTTATTCTTTTTCTTGCAATGGTGAATGGGAGAGTTTCCTTAATTTCTCTTTCTGCTCTTCTGTTGTTAGTGTATAGGAATGCAAGAGATTTCTCTGCATTAATTTTGGATCCTGCTACTTGACTAAACTCATCAATTAGTGCTAACAGTTTTCTGGTAGAGTTTTTAGGGTTTTCTATATATAATATCATGACATCTGCATAGAGCTACAATTTTACTTCTTCTTTTCCAATTTGGATTCCTTTTATTTCTTTTTCTTCTCTGATTGCTGTGGCTAAAACTTCCAAAACTATGTTGAATAATAGTGGTGAGAGTGGACACCCTTCTCTTGTTCCTGTTCTTAGAGGGAATTATTCCAGTTTTTCTCCATTGGGAACGATGTTGGCTTTTCGTTTTTCATATATGGCTTTTATTATGTTGAGGTAATTTCCTTCTATGCCCATTTTCTGGAGAGCCTTTATCATAAATGGATGTTGAACTTTGTCAAAAGCTTTTTCTGCATCTATTGAAATGCTCATATGGTTTTTATCCTTCAGTTTGTTAATATGATGTATCATGTTGATCGATTCACGTATATTGAAGAATCCTTGCATCCCAGGGATAAACCCCACTTAATCATGGTGTATGATTTCTTTAATGTGCTGTTGGAGTCTGTTAGCTAGTATTTTGTTGAGGATTTTTGCATCTATATTCATCAGTGATATTGGTCTGTAGTTTTCTTTTTTTGTGACATCTTTGCCTGGTTTTGGTATCAGTGTGATGGTAGCCTCGTAGAATGAGTTTGGGAGTGTTCTGCCTTCTGCAATATTATGGAAGAGTTTGAGCAGGATAGGTGTTAATTCTTCTCGAAATGTTTGATACAATTCGTCCATGAACCCATCTGGTCCTGGGCTTTTGTGTGTTGGGAGATTTTTAATCACTGCCTCAATTTTCGTACTTGTGAATGGTCTGTTCATGGTTTCTATTTCTTCCTGGTTCAGTCTTGGAAGATTGTATTTTTCTAAGAATGTATCCATTTCTTCCAGGTTATCCAATTGATTGACATATAGTTGCTTGTAGTAGTCTCTCATGATGTTTTGTATTTCTGAGGTGTCCGTTGTTACTTCTCCTGTTTCATTTCTAATTCTGTTGATGTGCATCTTCTCCCTTTTTTTCTTGATGAGTCTGGCTAATGGTTTATCAATTTTGTTAATCTTCTCAAAGAACCAGCTTTTAGTTTTATTTATTTTTCTTATGGTTTCTTTCCTTTCTTTTTCATTTATTTCGGCTCTGATCTTTATGATTTCTTTCCTTCTTCTCACTTTGGGGTTTCTTTGTTCTTCTTTCTCTAGTTATTTTAGGTGTAAGGTTAGGTTTTTTATTCGATCATTTTCTTGTTTCTTAAGGTAGGACTGTATTGCTATACACTTCCCTCTTAGAACTGCTTTTGCTGCGTCCCATAGGTTTTGGGTTGTTGTGTTTTCATTGTCATTTGTTTCTAGATATTTTTTTGATTTCCTCTTTGATTTCTTTAGTGATTCCTTGGTTGTTTAAGAGTGAATTGTTTAGCCTCCGTGTGTTTGTAGTTTTTGCAGTTTTTTTCCTGTAATTGATATCTAGTCTCATGGCATTGTGGTCTGAGAAGATGATTGATATCATTTCAATTGTCTTGAATTTGCTGAGGTTTGATTTGTGACCCAAGATGTGATCTATCCTGGAAAATGTTCCGTGCGCACTTGAGAAGAAAGTGTGGCCTGTTGTTTTTGGATGGAATGTCCTATAAATATCAATTAAGTCGAGATGGTCTAATGTGTCATTTAAAGCTTGTGTGTCTTTATTTTCTGTTTGGATGATCTGTCCATTGATGTAAGTGGGGTGTTCAAGTCTCCCACTATTATTGTGTTACTGTCAATGTCCCCTTTTATCGCTGTTAGCATTTGCCTTATGAATTAAGGTGCTCCTATATTGGGGGCATTGATATTTAAAATTGTGATATGTTCTTCTTGAATGGATCTCTTGATCATTGTGTAGTGTCCTTCCTTGTCTCTTTTAATCGTCTTTACTTTAAGGTCTAATTTGTCTGATATGAGTATTGCTACTCCAGCTTTCTTTTGACTTCCACTTGCATGGAATATCTTTTTCCATCCCTTGACTTTCAGTCTATATGTATTCCTTGGTCTGAACTGGGTTTCTTGTAGGCAGCATATAGAAGAGTCTTGTTTTTGTATCCATTCAACCAGTCTGTGTCTTTTGGTTGGAGCATTTAATCCATTTACATTTAAGGTGATTATTGACATGTGTGTTCCAATTACCATATTCTTAATTGTTTTGGGTTTGTATTTGTAGGTGTTTTCCTTTTCTTGTGTTTCCTACTTAGAGAAGTTCCTTTAGCACTTGTTGTAAGGCTGGTTTGGTGGTGCTGAATTCTCTTAATTTTGCTTGCCTGGAAAGCTTTTGATTTCTCCCTCAAAGCTGAATGAGATTCTTGCTGGGTAGAGTATTCTTGGCTGTAGGTTTCTCTCTTTCAGGACTTTCAGTATATCCTGCCATTCCCTTCTGGCCTGCAGAGTTTCTGTAGAAAGGTCAGCTGTTATCCTGATGGGTTTTCCCTTATATGTTGTTTGTTGCTTTTCTCTTGCTGCTTTTAATATTTTTTCTTTGTGTTTAATTGTCATTGGTTTGATTAATATGTGTCTTGGTGTATTTCTCCTTGGGTTTATTCTGAATGGGACTCTCTGTGCTTCTTGGACTTGGTTAATTATTTCCTTTCCCATGCTGGGGAAGTTTTCCACTATAACCTCTTCAAATATTTTCTCAGACCCTTTCTTGTTTTCTTCTTTTTCTGGGATGCCTGTACTTTGAATGTTGGTACGCTTAATGTTATCACTGAGGTCTCTGAGACTGTCTTCTAATCTTTTTATTCTTTTTTCTTTTTCCTGCTCTGTGGTGTTTTTTCCCCCATTCTATCTTCCAACTCACTTATTCGTTCTTCTGCCTCAGTCATTCTGCTGGTTATAGCATCTAGAGTATTTTTAATTTCAGTTATTTTGTTATCCATTGCTGTTTGTTTTTCTGAGTTCTTATGAACTGTTCCTTGCACTTTCTGTATTTTCTTGTCGAGATGTTGTATTATTTTTACTATCGTTACTCTAAATTATTTTTCAGGCATTTTTCCTATTTCCCCCTCATTTATTTGGTCTTGTGGGTTTTTTTCCTGCTCCTTTGCCTGCATGGTGTTTCTTTGTTTCCTCATGGTTGTCCAAACTTTTGGGATTGCTTGTCCTGGCGATAGAGGTGTTTATAGAAGACTGTCCAAGCCTCAGACTAATGTCCAAGTATTGGATTAAATGAATACTAAGTCTAGGAAACACATACATGTATAAGACACACAATTACTCAATCCATTAGGACATAAGACTCTAGAAAGACCTGACAGAACCCCAGTTTGCTATCAGATATTTAAAGAGAAACCCAACAAAAATTGACAACTGTAACAGAACAAATCAGAGACAAAATCAAAAGCAAACAAACAGACAAATAACACCTTACACATACAAACATTAATCCAGGGAGATTTTGTAAGCTAGGATCAAATATAGAAAAGAGCCAGAGTACCACCAGGGAGAATGGAGATTCTCAGAATGTAATTAGACAACTGTACTAAGAACTAAGATAAAGACAAAAGCCTAATATTAGATACCACGGCAGTGTGTCATCTGGAGAATAGAGCAAGGAGTCTGAGCAGACCAATAGTGTTGCTTATAAGTATGTTAAGATAAAATAAACTTAATAAGGCTGGAAGAAAGGGGAACAGAAGAGCATAATGTGGTTGGAAATATGCAAATAAAAGAAAAGAATAGAGATGTATAAAAGATAGGGATGAAAGGAAAGTATGAGAGGTATATTGTCCATACTACCAAAAACTTAGCTAGATATAGAAGTATATAAAAAGGTAAAACAAAAAAAAGAATAAAAAATATCATTAAAAAATTATGTTATAAAACTTGTAGATCCCTTAGGGCTAAGATCGTATTTAATAAAGAAAAAAAAAAGAGAGAGAAAAAGAAAAAAAAAATCCAGAACTGATCCCAGAATGGACCAGTTCAATAGGTATTGATACTACTATTTCTGTTTCCTTAGCGTCTCAGCTGTAAGTGTCCTTCTCCTTGCCATAGGTTTTTTTGCATTATTCTGTGAGCAGCAGAGGTTCCTTTATTGTTCGTCTGTAAGTGTTGGTGTGTGGGGAGGGAGAGGGTACAATAGTGGCTCCTTCTCCTGGGAATGAGTGAGCAGTGGCGCACTGTTGTTTCAGTCGGGCTTGGAGGTGCCTGTTGCAGAGCGACGCTGGTGGCTCAGGCATAAACAGAAAGTTGGGCCTCTGTTGGTTTTTTTTTGTTGTTGTTGCTGTTGTTGTTGTTGTTTTTTTTTTTTTTTTTTCTCTGCAGCCTCCCTGCTGCTGGCATTGCAAGGGGTTTTAATCTAGCCCCGCCCGAGCACCTGAGGGTGCTTGTTATCCCTGAGCGCCTTAGGTGGCCCACAGCGCTTCTCTCCACTGCCTGTTGCAGAGGTGCCGAAAGAGAGAGAGAGGCTATGTGTGCGGCTCCTCCCCCCTGCCCGTGAGCCTGCAGTCTCCAGCCACCATCATGGCCGGACAGCTCTCAGGGACGGGCACTCCTCTCCGCGGACCTCTTCCCTCCTGTCCTCTAGGTCCATCACCCTACCGGCAACAGTGTTTCTCACCCTGAACCAGCTCTCTGGTTCCCACATTCCGCTCCTGGACCCTCGGTTCAGCCGCATATTGATGTCTCTGTCCAGGAATGCTGAGCTGCGCTGTGGACCCTCCGTAGGTTTCTCACTCCCTCCCGTCTGCCACAGCTCCACCGCTTCACCCTCTTTGAGCCCTCGTGGATGCCTCCCTACTGGCTATGTCGGGCTCCCCGCAGTCCTTTCTGGTGTCCGAAGCCAGCTGCTGGTGTTCAGCTGGTTCTCTGTGGGAATTACTGCGTCCTTCTGTGCATTCCCAATGCATCTGTGGAGAGGGATGCACTCCACCTCTCTCTACTTTGCCACCATCTTTTCTCTCCTCATTTCATTACTTTTTAATTGATCCCATACTGTCTTGATCACTGTGGCCTTGTAGTATAGATTGAAGTCAGGAAGCCTAATTCCACCAACTCCATATTTCCTTCTCAAGATTGCTTTGGCTATTCAGGGTCTTTTGCATTTCCATACAAATCATAAGATTTCTTGTTCTTGTTCTGTGAAAAATATCATTGGTAGTTTGATAGGGATTGCATTGAATCTGTAAATTGCTTTGGGTAGTATAATCATTTACACTATGTTGATTCTTCCAATCCAAGAACATGGTATGTCCCTCCATCTGTTTGTATTGTCTTTGATTTCTTTCATCAGTGTCTTATAGTTTTCTGCATACAGGCCTTTTGCCTCCTTAGGCAGATTTATTCCTAGAAATTTTATTCTTTTGGTTGAACTGGTAAATGGGAGAGTTTCCTTAATTCTCTTTCTGCTCTTTCGTTGTTAGTGCATAGGAATGCAAGAGATTTCTGTGCAATAATTTTGTATCCTGCTACTTTACTAAATTCATCCATTAGTGCTAATAGTTTTCCGGTAGAATATTTGGGGTTTTTCATGTATAATATCATGTCATCTACAAAGAGTGACAATTGTACTTCTTTTCCAATTTGGATTCCTTTTATTTCATTGTCTTCTCTGATTGCTATGGGTAAAACTCCAAAATTTTGTTGACTAATAATGCTGAGAGTGGACGCCCTTGTCTTTTCCTGTTCTTAGAAGGAATGCTTTCAATTTTTCACCATTTAGAATGATATTGGCTCTTGGTTTGTCATATATGCCTTTTATTATGTTGAGGAAATTTCTTTCTATGCCCATTTTCTGGAGAGCATTTTATCACAATTCGATGTTGAATTTTGTCAAAAATTCATCTGTTGATGGGCATTTAGTTTGCTTCCATATACTGGCTATTTCAAGTACTGCTGCAAAGAACATTATGATACTTGTTTCTTTTGGATTATGGTTTTCTCTGCGTAAATGCCCAGTAGGGGGATTCCTGGATCATATGCTAGTTCTATTTTTAGTTTTTAAGCAAAACTCCAAATTGTTTTCCATAGTGGCTGTACCAATTTACATTCCCACCAACAGTGCAGAAGAGTTCCCTTTTCTCCACACCCTCTCCAACATTTATTGTTTGTAGATTTTGTGATGATGGCCATTCTGACTGGTGTGAGGTGATACCTCATTGTGGCTTTGAGTTGCATTTCTCCAATGATTAGTGATGTTGCACATCTTTTCATGTGTTTGTGGGCCATCTGTATGTCTTCTTTGGAGAAATGTCTATTTAGGTCTTCTGCCCATTTGTGGATTGTGCCAATTGCTTTTTTGATGTTAAGCTGCATGAGCTTCTTGTATATTTTGGAGATTAATGCTTTGTCTGTTGCTTCTTTGGCAAGTATATTCTCCCATTCTGAGGGTTATCATCTTTTCCTTTTTATGGTTTCTTTTGCTGTACAAAACTTTTAAGTTTCATTAAGTCCCATTTGTTTATTCTTGATTTTATTTCCATTTTTCTAGGAGGTGTCTCAAAAGGGATCTTGCTTTGATGCATGTCATAGAGTGCGCTGTTATTTTTCCTCTAGGAGCTTTAGAGTGTCTGGCCTTACATTTAGATATGTAACCCATTTTGAGTGTACTTTTGTGTATGGTGTTAGTAAGTGTTCTAATTTCATTCTTTTGCATGCAGCTGTCCAATTTTCCCAGCAACACTTATTGAAGAGGCTGTCTTTTTTCCATTACATATTCTTGCCTCCTTTGTCAATGATAAGGTGCCCATATTTGCTTGGACTTCCCTCCGAGTTCTCAATTCTGTTCCATTGATCTTCCTTTCTATTTTGGGGCCAGTACCATACTATCTTACTCACTATGGCCTTGTAGTATAGTTTGAGGTCAGGAAACCTGATCGCTCCAACTCTGTCTTTCCTTCTCAAGATTGCTTTGGTAATTTGGGGTCTTTTGCATTTCCATACAAATTGTAAGATTTCTTGCTCTAGTTCTGTGAAAATTGCCATTGGTAATTTGATCAGGATTGCATTGAATCTGTAAATTGCTTTGGGTAGTATAATCATTTTCACAATGTTGATTCTTCCAATCCAAGAACATGGTATGTCCCTTTATCTGTTTTTACCATCTTTGGTTTCTTTCATCAGTATCTCATAGTTTTCTGCATACATGTCTTTTGCCTCCTTAGGCAGCTTTATTCCTTGCTATTTTATTCTTTTTCTTGTAATGATAAATGGGAGAGTTTCCTTAATTTCTCTTTCTGCTTTTCTGTTATTAGTGTATAGGAATGCAAGAGATTTCTGCACATTAATTTTTTATCTTGCTACCCTACTAAATTCATCGATTAGTGCTAGCAGTTTTCTGGTAGAATCTTTAGTGTTTTCTTTGTATGATATCCTGTAATCTGCAAAAAGTGACAATTTTACTTCTTTTCCAATTTGCATTCCTTTTATTTCTTTTTTTTTCCTGATTGCTGTGGCTAAAACTTCCAAAACTATGTTGAATAATAATTGTGAAAGTGGGCACCCTTGTCTTGTTCTTTTTCTTAGAGGGAATGCCTTCAGTTTTTCACCATTTATAATGAAGTTGGCTTTTGATTTCTCATATATGGCTTTTAATATGCTGAAGCAACTTCCCTCTATGCTGATTTTCTGGAGAGTTTTTATCATAAATCAATGTTGAATTTTGTCAAAATATTTTCTGCATCTATTGAGATTATCACATGTTTCTTTTCCTTCAATTTATTACTATGATGTATCACATTGATTGGTTTGGGTATATTGAAGAATCCTTGCATTCCAAGAATAAATCCCACTTGATTATGGTGTGTGATGTTTTTAATGTGCTGTTGGATTCTGTTTGCGAGTATTTTGTTGAGGATTTTTGCATCTATATTCATCAGTGGTATTGGCGTGTAATTTTCTTTTTTTGGTGACATCTTTGCCTGGCTTTGGTATCAGGGTGATGGTGCCCATATAGAATGATTTTGGTAGTGTTCCTCCTTCTGCTCTATTTTGGAAGAGTTTGAGAAGGATAGGTGGTTGTTCATCTCTAAATGTTTGGTAGAATTCACCTGTGAATCTATCTGGCCCTGGGTTTTTGTTTATTGGGAGATTTTTAATCCCAGTCTCAATTTCTGTACTTGTGAATTGTCTGTTCTTATTTTCTGTTTCTTCCTGATTCAGTCTTGGAAGATTGTACTTTTCTATGAATGTATCCATCTCTTCTAGGCTATGCAATTTATTGGCATCTAGTTGCTTGTAGTAGTCTCTCATGATCTTTTGTGTTTCTACAGTTTCCATTGTTACTTCTCCTTTGTCATTTCTAATTCTGTTCATTTGGATTGTCACACATTTTTTCATGATAAGTCTGGCTAATGGTTTATCAATTTTGTTTATTTTCTCAAAGAACCAACTTTTAGTGTTGTTGATCTTTGCTACTGTTTCCTTCATTTCTTTTTCATTTATTTCTGATATGATCTTTATGATTTCTTTCCTTCTGCTCACTTTGTTTTTGTTATTGTTGTTCTTCTTCTTCCTTCTCTAATTGTTTTAGGTGTAAGGTTAGGTTCTTTACTCGATATTTTTCTTGTTTCTTGAGGTAGGACTGTATTGCTATAAACTTCTCTTTTAGAACTGCTTTTGCTGTTCCTCATAGGTTTTGTGTTGTTTTTTCATTGTCATTTGTTTCTAGATATTTTTTGATTTCCTCTTTGATTTCTTCAGTGATTTCTTGGTTGTTTAATAGCTTACTGCTTAGTGTCCATGTGTTTGTATTTTTTAGTTTTTTTTCTGTATTTTATATCTAATCTCATGGTGTTGTGGTCAGAGAAGTTTCTTGATATGATTTCAATTTTCTTGAGTTTACTGAGGTTTGATTTGTGACCCAAGATGTGATCTATCCTGGAAAATGTTCCTTGTGCACTTCAGAAGAAAGTGTATTCTGTCATTTTTGGATGGAATGACTTATAAATATCAATTAAGTCGAGATAGTCTACTGTGTCACTTTATGTTTGTGTGTCCTTATTTATTTTCTGTTTTGTCGGGAGCCGTCTGGACAAGCCAATGCTGTGACAAGGTCACCAGGCTCCAAGGAGGACCACAAGGTGAGAACTCCTTGGAAGGGCATTTCAGAGCAGGAGGATCGCAAGGCGACCACTCTGCAAGGACAAGCCCCAGACCATCTCCACCCATTTTATATTCTGTTCTTTGTTTCTTTGTAATACTATGCTTACTAGGAATCTTGATTAGTCCAGCATGTTCTTTCCCTCTGAAGCAAGGTTCCTCTGGAAGGACATTCCCTGGGGGAAACTCAGAAATATTTCTAGGAAGAGGGGCACCATTTAGGGAACCAGGAATGAGAGGAATGTTTAGGTTATTACCACCCACTTCCCCTCCCTGTTTCTTTGTCCCCAGGAAAGAACCAGGGTTTGACACATTCTTTCTCCATGTCTGCCCCACCAAGTCCCCTCCCACCACTCCATGGTGGAAAAGGCAGGCACCTCAGGTTACTAATTGCTGGAGAAAAGAGAGGTTTGGCTTTTATTGTATACTCTTTAAACTTAGGAATGCTCATGATTGCAGCAGGAATAAGTATAGACTTAGACATTAGGCCTAGGTATGGGTGCTAAGGGCTATAGTTTGCTTAAGATATAAGATTAAGAAGTTATTTACACATGCTTACCTCAGAGTCACAAGGTTTGTAAAGTACATGAGAACAATATAACGTTTTGTAATAAGAGCAATGCAATTGTTAGGCCCATGGGGGCAAGAAGATGTTGTGACTTAATGGGATGATTTCAGAGTAAAATGTTCCCCCTGACCCATAACGAAATGTTCCAGATCTGAGATTTGAGAAGTTGGGTAAATGGGAAGGGTCTGTAATGAAAGAAAAAAAAAAAAAACTGGTAGATGCTGAGGGAAGTTATGCTCTGTCATAAAATATTTTTTTCTGATATATGTTTACTATATAAACACACAAAGCTCTGACAAAAAAAAAAAAAATCCTGCATAGCTGACACAGGCCTCCTTGTCTCTTCCTTGCACCAATGCCAGTCATCCCTTGGGCACTCCTGGACCCACTGGAGCTGGACTTCGGCACTGTTTGGGTGATCTCTCCATTGATGTAAGTGGGGTGTTAAAGTCTCCTACTATTATTCTGTTATTGTCGATTTTCCCTTTTATGTCTGTTAGCATCTGCCTTGTGTATTGAGGTGTTTCTATTTTGGGTGCATAGATATTTACAATTGTTATATATTCTTCTTGTGTTGATCCCTTGATCATTATGTTGTGTCCTTCGTTACCTCTTGTAGTAGTGTTTACTTTAATGTATAATTTGTCTGATATGAATATTGCTACTCCAACTTTCTTTTGACTTCCATTTGCATGGAATATCTTTTTCTATTTCTTTGCTTTGAGTCTGTATGTTTCCCTTAGTCTGAAGTGGGTTTCTTGTAGGCAGCATATAGAAGAGTCTTGTTTTTATATCCATTCAGCCAATCTGTGTCTTTTGGTTGGAGCATTGAATCCATTTCCATTTAAGGTGATTATTGATATGTATATTCCTATTACCATTTTTTTAATTTTTTGATTTTGCTTTTGTAGGTCGTTTCCTTCTCTTGTGTTTCCTACTTAGAAAAGTTCCTTTAGCACTTGTTGTAAGGCTGGCCTAGTGGTGCTGAATTCTCTTAACTTTTGCTTGTCTGTAAAGCTTATTTCTCCATCAAATCTGACTGAGATTCTTGCTGGATAAAGTATTCTTCACTGTAGGTTTTTCTTTTTCAAGACTTTCAGTATATTCTACTACTCCATTCTGCCTTGCAGAGTTTCTTCAGCAAGGTCAGTTGTTATCCTTATGGGTTTTCCCTTATATATTATTTCTTGCTTTTCTCCTTCTGCTTTTAATATTTTTTTCTTTTTGTTTAATTTTTGTTAGTTTGATTAATATGTGCCTCGGTGTGTCTCTCCTTGTATTTATTGTTTGGGACTCTCTGCTCTTCTTGAACTTGATTAACTACTTCCTTTCTTATCTTAGGGAAGTTTTCCACTATATCATTTTCAAATATTTTCTCAGGTCCCTTCTTTTTTTCTTTTTTTCTGGGATGCCTATTATTTGAATGACAGTGAGCTTAGTGTTGTCCCTGAGGTCTCTGAGACTGTCTTCTATTCTTTTTTTTTTTCTTTTTCCTGCTCTGTGGCAGTTATTCCCCCCATTCTACCTCCCAGCTCCCTTACTTATTCTTCTGCCTCAGTTCTTCTGCTGTCTATACCATCTAGAGTATTTTTTATTTCAGTTTGTGTGTTGTTTATTACTCTTTGTTTGCTCTTTAGTTCTTTTAGGTCCTTATTAAATGTTACTTTTATATTCTCTATTTGTTTGTTTGAGATTTTGGATCATCATTACTGTCAATACTCTGAATTCTTTTTCAGGCAACTTGCCTTTTTCCTCTTCATTTATTTGGTCTTGTGGGTTTTTATCTTACTCCTTTGCCTGCAAGATATTTCTTCATTTTTTCATTTTTTCTAACATAGTATTTTCTGCCTTCTTTCCCTGTGCAGCCTAGTAGTACTTCCTTTTGTTCCTGTTCTCTACCCTCTGTGGTCAGGTTGTTCCAGTGCCCTGAGTAGGCTTCCTGATGGGAGGATCTGGTGCCTGCTTTCTGGTGTGTGGATCTGAGTCTTTTCCCACTGATGATTAGGGTCATGTCAGGTGGTGTGTTTTATTGTGTCTGTGAGCTTTATATGGCTTTAGTTTGTCTGTGTGCTGATTGATGTGTTTGTTTTCCTGTCTTCTTTGTAGTTGAATGTGAGGTTCACAGCACTTGCAGTTACAGGCAATCGGGTGAAGCTGGGCCTTAGAGTCTCATAGAGACCTTCATGAAAATTCTCTTCAGTTAATCTTCCCTGTCACTCAGGACTCTGTAGTGGTCTAGCATCCTGGACCTGGTGCCCCCTCAACAGAGCCTCCAACTTTACTTCTGGTTGAGGAATCCAAACTCCAGAGGTCACTAATCTTGGCAATATAGGGGATTAAAAATGATTATCCAGGCCCCAGAAGTGATACAGTCCCCCTCCTCTTGGTTTTCCAACGTTGATCCCAAGCACCAGGAAGAGGAGGCATCATTTAGTAGAGCCCATCAATGGTGTATTCATTCTTCCTCAAATCCTTTCCTCTTTGTGGGCCATTGCACCATGTGGGTCAGAAATAAGTTGAACGGATGGATATCCTCGAAGCATGCATGGGAGTCAGATTTGAGGTGAGATGCAGACTGAGCTCCAGGGCCCTCAGTTCTGACCACCTGAACCAGGTGTGTAGTCTGGGCAGCTGTTGTGAAGTGACTGCACTCCATTGGGACAAGAATTTAGTATCTTAAGGCCATCTAACATCTTTAGATGGATTGCTTGAAATAGATTTTTGGTCAATTGCAATAAGTCAGAATGGAGGAGTCTCCTTGCTTGACAGCAGTTTTTCAAGAGCCAGCTGAAAAGACATAAAGGGTGGGGTCCAGAAGAAAGGAGCTCCTGTCCTCATGGATTTTGGGGACTTGCACAATCTATTTTAGTATATTTTAAATTTTACCTGTTATTTTTTCCTATTTCTTTCATTTCTAGGTTTGTTTATTGCTTTGGTTGCTCTCTTCTGCTTTGTTTTCATTTTTTTTTCTTTCTGAGAGTGTGTGAGTGTATGTTTCTTCATGTAATTTTGACTGTTAAGTTTTGTTTTTACTATTTGTCTTGTTAGTTTGTCTCTTCAGTTTTTGTTTGTTTATTTCTTTGTTTTCTGCCTCCATTTCTTCCATGCCAGGTAGCTTAGAGGGTCTTGGTCCTCTGGCCAGGGAACAGGTTGAACCTCTAAATTGGGAGACCCAAGTCCAGGATGATGGACTGCCAGAGAACTCCCAGTCCCATGGAATATTAATTGGTGGGAGGTGTCCCAGAGGTCTCCATCCAAACACTAAAACTCAGCTCCACCCAAGGGCCAGCAAGCTTCAGTCCTACACACCTCATGCCAGACAACCAGCAAGACAGGAACACTATCAGCAGACAGGCTGCCTAAAGTCATACTAAGCTCACAGACACCTCAAAATGCATCACTGGATGCAGCCCTGCCCATTAAAGGGACAAGATCCAACCCTACCCACTAGAACAAAGGTACAAGTCACCACCACCAGGAAACCTACACAAGCCACTGGACCAAGCTCACCCACAGGGAACAGACAACAGAAGTAAGAGGAACTATGATCCTACAGCCTGCAGAGAAGAAACCCCAAGCACAGTAAGTTAAAGAAAATGAGAAGACCAAGAAATACACAGCAGATGAAAGAGCATGGTAAAAAAAAAAAAAAAAAAAAAGAAAAAAACATAATATCAAACAAATGAAGAGGAGATAGGCAGTCTACCCCAAAAAAGAATTTATAGTAATGATGGTAAATATGATCCAAAATCTCAGAAATAGAATGGAGAAAATACAAGATACGTTTCACAAAGACCAACAACTAAAGAGCAAACAAAGTGATGAACAACAGTGTAACTGAACTTTAAAATACTCTGGTAGGAATCAATAGCAGAATAACTAAGGCAGAATAACATATAAGTGAGCTGGATGATAGATTGAATTCCAGGAATAACTGCTGTGGAGCAGAAACACATAAAAAAAAAATTGCAAAGAGTAGAGGACAGCCTCAGAGACCTATGGGACAACATTAAATGCACCAACATTCGTATTATTACAGGAGTCCCAGGAGAAGAAAAAAAAAAAAAAAAGAAAGGGTCTTAGAAAATATTTGCAAAGATTATAGTCAAAAAATACACTAACATGGGAAAGGAAATAGTAAATTAGGTCCAAGTGCAGAGAATCCTAATACGTGATAAACCAAAGGAGAAATATACCAAGACAGATAATAAACTAACAACATTTAATAGAAAGAAAAATATGAAAAACAGCAGGTGAAAATCAGCAAATAACATAAAATAGAATACCCATAAGTTTAACAGCTGATTTTTCAGAGGAAACCCTGCAGGCGAGAAGGGAGTGACAGAATATATTTAAAATAATGAAAGGAAAAAAAAAAAAAACCTACAACTAAATTACTCTACCCAGCAAGAATCTCATTCAGATTCAATGGAGGAATCAAAAGCTTTACAGCCAAGCAAAAGTGAAGAGAATTCAGCATCACCAAACCAAACTTTAAGTAGGAAAAACAAGACAAGGGAATGACTTAGAAAAACAAAGCCAAAAGGATAAAGAAAATGGCAAGGTCAAGGAAGATGGTGGAGGAGTAAGACATGGAGATCACCTTCCTCCATACAAATACATCAAAAATCCATCTATTTGTGGAAAAGCTCCTACAGAACTCTTTCCAAATGCTGTCAGGGGTTCTCAGATCTCAAAAAAGGCAAGAAAATCCTCACATAATTGGTTAGTGCAAAATATAAAAGGGAGAGAAAGATACAAAGGAATCCTGAGGAGATGTGTCCATCTGGGAGGGAGCTCGGAAGGTGGAAAAGCTTCCATACACTAGGAAGCCCCCTCACTGGTTGGGATGGGTCAGGGGAGCTTTGGAGCCCCCCAGAGGAGAGAACAACAAGTGTGTGGAGGGCAGAGCAGAAAGATTCCCGCATGGAGGATCCATATCAGGCAGCACTCCCTAGCCAGAGACACAGTCTACTCACCCACAGTGGCAAGTGGGTCTGGGCACCAAGGATTTGGCTTTGGAGAACAGACACCAGGGAGAGAAATGGGGCTGGCTGTGTGAAAACAGCCTGGGGGGAAAGATCACCAAAGCTAGCTAGGAGGGAGGCTGGGGAAAAGCCTGCGTGTGACAGAGTGGTAGGATACCTTTGAATCGGGGTGCTTGAGAGGAGCTTGCTGCTCCATGAATTCACAGGCTGCAGAGCAGCACCTGTGTGAGCACCACCATGACCAATGACTGCTAAATTGAAACACAGAGCCTGCCACAGCAAGCCCCAAGGGTCCTAGGCGTAAGGAAGTTCATTGGCCACACACTCCGAGCAGCAGGTGCAGCCCACCAATGCCAAGGGTCCTGCTTTCAAAACCAACTTCCCTGGGAGGATGCATGGTACACCTCAGGCTCACACTAACCTCTGCTGCTGCTCCAAGCACTCCCGCAAATTTCAACTGGACTGCCATATCCCTCCCACCCCAACCTGAATTTGCAAGTGAGCCCCAATCACCCTCTTTTTCCCCCTCATGCCTGGGTGGGGAACTGACTCCCAAAAGCAGACCACATGCAAAGAAGGACCAAAAGCAAAACTGATCCCTGAGGACAGTAGGACCAAAGAAAACAAAGAGAAACAGCCACAGGAGGAGCAGATTTAGTACCCCCAGTAGGCTTAATAGACCCTGCATCTGTGGATCACTTCAAGAGACACGTGTTTCTACAATAGAGGCTATAGACTTTGGGGTCAATTGTGGACTGTGGGGGCAGACACATGCAGGACTAATACAAGATTACAGTATGAGCTATCCACAGTTCTCCCGCAAGTAGGTGCAGAGACCTACATAGAAGTATTGGAGAACTTCCTGGTATGTTTGTCTTCTTCCTGGTATTATGTATTTCTTAGTTTAATCTTTACTGTATATATTTGTATGTGGGTTTGATTATTGGTTTGATTACTTACTTCTTTGTTTTCTGTCTTTCTCTTATCTTTGTTTTCTCTTCTTCGTCTCTTTTCTTCTCTTTTTGCAGGTGCAAGTGTGTACATTTCCTTGTGTGATTTTCAAAACTTAGTGTTGCTTTTACCACCAGTCTTGGGGATTTGTCTGTCCTTTCCCTTTCTTCCTTTCTTTTTTTCTTTCATTTTCTCTCCTTCTACCTCCTTTTTCTCCATGCAGAGCAGCTTCCTGGGTATTGTTGCCCTGGCCAGGAGTTGGACCTCTATCTCCGAGGCAGCAGAGATGAGTCCAGGGTGTTGGACCATCAGAGAACCCTCGAGCCCATGGAACATTAATCAGCAACTGCTATCCCAGAGGTCTCACTCTCAATACTAAGACCCAACTCCAACCAAAGTCCACCAAGCTCCAATGCTGGATACCTCAAGCTAAACAACTAGCAAGACAGGAACATAAACCCACCCATTAGCAGACAGACTGCGGATAGTCATATTAAGCTCACAGACACACCCAAACACATCAACAGACGTGACCTTCCACATCAGAAAGATAAGATCCAGCTCCATACACAAGAACATAGGCACCAGTCCTCCTAATCACTAAGCCTACACAATCCACTGGGCCAAACTCCCCACTGGGGACAGACAACAGAGTTAAGAAGAACTACGAGCCTGCAGCCTGAGGAAAGAAGAACCCAAACACAGTAAGTTAAACAAAATCAGAAAATAGAAAAAGATGCAGCAGATGAAGGAACAAGGTAAAAACCCACAAGACCAGACAAATGAAGACAAGATAGGCAGTCTACCTGAAAAACAATTCAGAAAAATGATAGTAAAGATTATCCAAGATTTCAGAAACAGTATTGAGGCACAAATGGAGCAAATGAAAGAAATGTTTAAAAAGGAGTGAGAAGAACTAAAGAGCAAACAAACAGTGATGAACAAAACAATAACAGAACTTAAAAATACTCTAGAAGGAATGCAGATCTGAATAACTGAGACAGAAGAACACATAAGCTATCTAGAAGATAGAATGGTGGAAGTAACTGACATAGAGCAGAATAGGGAAAAAAAAAGAATGAAAAGAATTGAGGATAGTCTCAGAGATCTCTGGGACAACATTAAATGTAACAACATTCGAATTATAGGGGTCTCAGAAGAAGAAGAGAAAAAGGAAGGGTCTGAGAGAAAACATTTGCAGAGATTACAGTGGAAAACTACCCTAACATGGGAAGAGAGTCAATGAAGTCTAGGAAGCACAGAGTACCATATAGGATAAAAGCAAGAAGAAATACAATGAGACACATATTAATGAAACTATCAAAAATTAAGTACAAAGAAAAACTAATAAAACCAGCAAGGGAAACACAATGAATGACATACAAGGGAACCCCTGTAAGACTAACAGCTGATCTTTCAGCTGTTTTCTTTCAAAAATTCTACAGGCCAGAAAGGAGTGGCAGGATATAGTTAAAGGGATGAAAAGGAAAAAAAAAAAAAAAAACAAAAAAAAACAAAAAAAAACTATAACCAAGATTACTCTACCCAGCAAGGATCTCATTCAGATTTGAAGGAGACATTTAAAGCTTTACAGACAAGCAAAATGTAAGAGAATTCAGCATGACCAGACCAGTTTTATGACAAATGCTAAAGGAACTTCTCTAGGAAAGAAACACAAGAGAAGAAAAAGACTTACAAAAACAAACTCCAAACAATTAGGAAAATGCTAATAGGAACATACATACTGATAATTACCTTAATGTGAACAGATTAAATGCTCCAACCAAGAGACACAGGCTGGCTGAATAGATACAAAAGCAAGATATATATATATATATATATATATATATATATATATATATGCTGTCTAAAAGAGACACACTTCAGAACTAGGGACACATACAGACTGAGGGTGAGAGAATGGAAAAATATATTCCATGCAAATGGAAATCATAAGAAACCTGGGGTAGCAATACTCATATCACACAAAATAGACATTAAAGACTATTACAAGAGACAAGGAGAGATACTACATAATGATAAAGGGCTTAATCCAAGAAGATATAACAATTGTAAATATCTATACACCCAACATAGGAGCACCCCAATACATAAGGCGAAATCTAACAGCCATGAAAGAGGAAATTGATAGTAACATAATGATAGTAGGGGAACTTAACACCCCATTTTCACCAATGGACAGATCATCAAAACAGAAATTAAATAAAGAAACACAAGCTCTAAATGAGACATTAGACCACATGAATTTAATTCATATTTATAGGACATTCCATCCAGAAATAACAGGATAAATTTTCTTCTCAAGTGCACATGGAACATTCTTAAGGATAGATCATATCTTCGGTCACAAATCAAGCCCCAATAATTTAAGAAAATTGAAAATGTATCAAGCATCTTTTTTGACCACAAAACTATGAGACTAGATATCAATTGCAGGGAAAAAAATTAAAAAAATTAAGAACAGAGGGAGGCTAAACAACATGCTACTAAATAACCAAGAGATTACTGAGGAAATCAAAGAGGAAATTAAAAAGCACCTAGAAACAAATGACAATGAAAATACAATGACCCAAAACCTATCAGATGCAGCAAAACAGTTCTAAGAGGGAAGTCTATTGCAATACAATCCTACATCAAGAAACAATAACAAAAATCTCAAATAAACAACCTAACCCTACATCTAAAGCAATTAGAGAAAGAAGAGGAAAAAAGTCCCAAACTTAGCAGAATGACAGAAATTATAAAGATCAGATCAAAAATAAATGAAAAAAAAATCAATGACACAATAGGAAAGATCAATAAAACTAAAAACTGGATCTTTGAGAAGATGAACAAAATTGATAAGCCATTAGCCAGACTCATCAGGAGAAAAAGAGAAAAGTCTCAAATCAACAGAATCAGAAATGAAAAAGGAGAAGTAACAATGGACATGGCAGAAATACAAAGAATCATAAGAGACTACTACTAAAAACTATATGCCAATAAAATGGACAATCTGTAAGAAATGGACAAATTCTTAGAAAAGTGAAAACTTCCAAGACTAAACAAAGAAGAAATAGAAAATATGAACAGACCAATCAACAGAACTGAATTTGAAACTGTGATTAAAAATCTTCCAACAAACAAAAGCCCAGGGCCAGATGGCTTTACATATGAATTCTACCAAACATTTAGAGAAAAGCGAACACCTATCCTTCTCCAACTCTTCCAAAATACAGCACAGGGAAGAACACTGCTAAACCCATTGTAGGAGGCCACCATCACCCTGATAACAAAATCAGACAAAGATGTTGCAAAAAAAGGGAAATTACAGGTCAATATCACTGATGAACATAGATGCAAAATTCTCAACAGATACTAGCAAACAGAATCCAACAGCATATTAAAGGATCATACACCATGATCAAGTGGGGTTTATCTCAGGAATGCAAGGACTCTTTAATACATGCAAATCAATCAATGTGATGCACAATAGTAACAAATTGAAGGATAAAAACTATATGATAATCTCAATAGATGTAAAACAAGCTTTTGATAGAATTCAGCACCCATTTATGATAAAAACTCTCCAGAAAGTGAGCATAGAGGGAACCTACCTCAACATGATAAGGGCATATATGACAAAGCCATAGCCAACATCATCCTCAATAGTGAAAAATTGAAAGCATTTCTTCCAAGATCAGGAACAAGACAAGGGTGCCCACTCTCACCAGCATTATTCAACATTATTTTGGAAGTTTAAGCCACAGCAATCAGAGAAGATAAAGAAATAAAAGGAATATAAATTGGAAAGAAGTAAAGCTGTCACTGTTTGCAGATAACATGATACTCTATATAGAAAACCCTAAAGATGCTACCAGAAAACTCTTAGAGTTAATCACAGAATTTGGTACAGTAGCAGCGTACAAAATTAATGCACATAAATCTCTTTCATTCCTATACACCAACAATGAAAATCAGAAAGATAAATTAAGGAAACGTTCCCATTTACCATTGCAACAAATAGAATAAAATATCTAGGAATAAACCTACCTAAGGAGGCAAAATAAATGTATGCAGAAAAATATAAGACACTGATGAAAGAAATCAAATATGACACAAACAGATGGAGATATATACCATGTTCTTGGATTGGAAGAATCAACATTGTGAAAATGACTAAACTACCCAAAACAATCTACAGATTCAATGCAATCTCTATCAAATTACCAATAACATTTTTCACAGAAGTAGAACAAAAATTATACAATTTATATGAACACACAAAGGAGACAGAATAGCCAAAGAAATCTTGAGAATAAAAAATAATTAAGCTGAAGGAATCATGCTACCTGACTTCAGACTATACTACAAAGTTACAGTAATCAAGACAGTATGGTGCTAGCAGAAAAAGAGGAATATAAGTATATGGAGCAGGAAAGAAAGCCCAGAGATACAACCAGGTATATATGGTCACCTTATCTTCAACAAAGAAGGCAAAAATATACAATGGAGAAAAGACAGTTTATTCAATAAGTGGTGGTAGAAAAACTGGACAGCTACTTGTAAAAGAATGAATTTAGAACATTCCCTAACACCATAAACAAAAATAAACTCAAAATGGATCAAAGACCTAAATGTAAGGCCTGATACTATAAAACTCTTAGAGGAAAACATAGGCAGAACACACTCCAACATAAATGACAGCAAGATCTTTCTTGACTCACCTCCTAGAGTAAAGGAAATCAAAACAAAAATAAACAAATGGGACCTAATGAAACTTAAAAGTTTTTGCACAGCAAAGGAAACCATAAATATGACAAAAAGACAACCATAAAAGTGGGAGAAAATATTTGCCAATAAAGCAACTGAAAAAAGATGAATCTCCTAAATATATAAGCAGCTCATGCAGCTCAATATAAAACAAATAAACAAACAACCCAATCAAGAAATGGGTGGAAGACCTAAACAAACATTTCTCCAAAGAAGACATACAAATGTCCAACAAACACATGAAAAGATTATCAACATCACTAATCAATAGAGAAATGTAAATCAAAACTACAATGAGGTAGCACCTCACACCAGTCAGATTGGCCATCATCAAAAAATCTGGGAGTGATAAATGCTGCAGAGGCTGTGGAGTAAAGGGAACCCTCCTGCACTGTTGCTGGGACTGTAAATTGATACAGCCATTATGGAAAACAGTATGGAGGTTCCTTAAAAAACTAAAAATGGAACTACCATATGACCCAGCAATCCCACTACTAGCCATATTCCCAGAGGAAACCATAGTTCAAAAAGATACATGTACCACAAGGCTCATTGCATCGCTATTTACTATAGCCAGGACATGGAAGCAATGTAAATGTCCATCGACAGATGAATGTATAAAGAAGATGTGGCACATAAATACAATGGACTATTACTCAGCCATAAAAAGGAATGAAATTGTGTTATTTGTAGTGAGGTGGATGGACCTAGATTCTGTCATATGGTGTGAAGTAAGTCAGAAAGAGAAGAACAAATACCATATGCTAACACACATATATGTATATTGAATCTAAAAAATGATATTGATGAAATCAGTGGTAAAGGAAGAATAAAGATGCAGAAGTAGAGAACAGACTTGAGGACATGGGGAGGTGGGGAAGGAGAAGCTGGAACAAAGTGAAAGAGTAATATTGACACTTATACACTACCAAATACAAAAAAATGTATATCTGGTTGGAAGCAACTGCCTAACACAGGGAAATCAATTGCATGATTGCTGATGACCTAGAAGGGTGGGATAGGGATGGTGGGAGGGATGCTCAGGAAGGAGGCTTAAGAGGGAGGGGATATGGGGATATATGTTTAAATACAGCTTATTCACTTTGTTGTATAGCAGAAACTGCCATTAAAGTTAAAGCAATTATACTGTAGTAAAGATCAAATAAATAAATAAATATATAATGAGGATATAACCAAAAATTAAAAAGAATTAAGAATATGGTAATGGGAACAGAAATATGGATAATGATCTTAAATGTGAATGGATTAAATGCTCCAACCAAAATATAAAGATTGGCTGAATGGATACAAAAACAAGACCCATATACATGCTGACTACAAGAGAACCACTTCAGACCTAGGGACACATACAGACTGAAAGTGAAAGGATGGAAAAAGTTATCCAATGCAAATAGAAATCAAAAGACAGCTGCAGTGGCAGTACTTACATCAGACAAAATAGACTCTAAAAAGAAGACCATTACAAGAGACAAGGAAGGAGAATACATAATGATTAAGGGTCAATCAAAAAGATATAACAATTGTAAATATTTATGCACCCAACATAGGAGCACCTCAGTACATAAGGAGAATGCTAACAGCCATAAAAGGGAAAATTGACAGTAACACAGTAGTAGTAGGTGACTTTAACACCCCACTCACACCAATGAACAGATCATACACAGACAACAAATAAACACAGTCTTTAAATGCCACATTAGTCCAGCTGGACTTAACTGATATTTGTAGGATATTCCATCGAAAAACAACAGAATACATCTTCTTTTCAAGTGCACACAGAATGTTCTCCAGAATCAATTACATCTTGGGTCACAAATCAAGCTTTGCTAAATTTAATAAAATTGAAATCATATCAAGCATCTTTTCTGACTACAACACTATGAGACTAGATATTAATTACAGGAAAAAAAACTGTAAAAATTACAAACGCATGGAGGGTAAACAACATGCCAAAATAACCAAGAGATCACTGACAAATCAAAGAAAAAATTAAAAAATGCCTAGAGAGAAATGACAATGAAAACACAATGATCCAAAAAGTATGGAATGCAGCAAAAGCAGTTCTAAGAGGGAAGTTTATAGCAATATAATCCTACCTCAAGAAACAAGAAAACTCTCAAATAAACAACCTAACTCTATATCTATAGCAATTAGAGAAAGAAGAACAAAAAATCCCATAAGCTAACAGAAGGAAAGAAATCATAAGCATCAGATCAGAAGTAAATGAAAAAGAAATTAAAGAAACAATAGCAAAGATAAATAAAACTAAAAGCTGGTTTTCTGAGGAGATAATCAAAATTGATAAACCATTACCCAGACTCATCACAAATAAAGAGAAGAGAGTCAAATTAACAGAATTAGAAATGAAAAAGAAATAACAAATAACATTTCAGAAATAGAGATAACCTTGAGAGACTATTACAGACAAGTATATGCTAAAAAATATGGATGATCTAGAAAAAATGGATAAATTCTTAGAAATGTAACTTTCCAAGACTAAACCTGGATAAAATAAAAAATATAAACTTACCAATCACAAGAACTGAAATTGAAAATGTGATTAAAAATCTTCCAACAAACAAAATTCCAGGACCAGATGCCTCCAGAGGCGAATTTTATCAAGCATTTAGAGAAGAGCTAACACCTGTCCTCCTCAACTCTTCCAAAATCTAGCTGAGGGAGGAACTCTCCGAAACATTCTATGAGGCCACCATTACCCTCATACCAAAATCAGATGAAGATGCCACACACAAAAAAAAGAAAGAAAATTACAGGTAAATATTACTGATGAAGATAGATGAAAAATCTTTATCAAAATACTGGCAAACAGAATCCAACAGCACATTAAAAGGATCATACAGTGTGAACTAGTGGGATTTCTCCCAGGGATGCAAGGATTCTTCAGTATATGCAAGTCAGTTAATATGATACAAAATATTAACAAATTAAAGAATAAAAAACATACGATAATAGCAATAGTTTCAGAAAAAGCTTTTGACAAAATTCAACACCCAATTATGATAAAAACTCTCCAGAAAGTGGGTGTAGAGGGAACCTATCTCAACAAAATAAAGGCCATATATGTGAAACCCAGAGCCAACATCATTCTCAATGTTGAAAAACTGAAAACGTTTCCTCTAATATCAGGAACAAGACAAAGGTGTACACTCTCACCACCATTATTCAAAACAATTTTGGAAGTCCTAGCCATGGCAATCATAAAAGGAAAAGAAATAAAATGAATACAAATTGGAAAAGAAGAAGTAATACTGTCATTGTTTGCAAATGACATGATTCTATATATAGAAAATCCTAAAAATGTCATCAGAAAACGACTAGATATCATCAAAGAAATTGGTAAAATTAATGCACAGAAATCACTTGCATTCCTATACACTAACAATTAAAAATCAGGAAGAGAAATTAAGGAAACACTCCCATTTACCATTGCAACAAAAAGAATAAAATACCTAGGGATAAATCTACCTAAGGATGCAAAATACCTGTAAACAGAAAAGTATAAGACACCGATGAAAGTAATCAAAGATGACACAAACAGATGGAGGGACATACCTGGTTCTTGGATTGGAAGAATCAACATTGTGAAAAAGACTATAACATCCAAAGAAATCTACAGAATCTATGCAATCTCTATCAAATTACTAATGGCATATTCACAAAATTAGAACAAAAATTTATACAATTTATTTGGAAACACAAAAGGCCCCAAATAGCTAAAGTAATCTTGAGAAAGAAAAACAGAGCTGGAGGAAACAGTCTCCCTGACTTCAGACTATACTACAAAGCTACAGTAATCAAGAAATTATGGTCGTGGCACAAAAACAGAAATATCGGTCAATGGAACAGAATAGAAAACCCAGGATAACCCCACACACACATGGTCACCTTATCTTTGACAAAGGAGGCAAGAATATACAATGGAGAAAAGACAGTTTCTTTGATAAGTGTTGCTGGGAAAACTGGACACCTACATGTAAAAGAAGGGAATTAGAATACACGCTAACACCACACACAAAGATAAACTCAAAATGGATTAAAGACGTCAATGTGAGGCCAGACACTATATAACTCTTAGAGGAAAACATAGGAATAACACTCTATGACATAAATGACAGCAAGACCCTTTTTGACCCACCTCCTAGACTAATGGAAATACAAACAAAAATAAATAGGACCCAATGAAACTTAAAATTTTTTGCACAGCAAAGGAAACCATAAATGAGACAAAAAGACAAACTTCAGAATGGGGAAGATATTTTCAAATGAAGCAACTGACAAGGAATTAATCTCTGAAATATACAAGCAGCTCATGCAACTCTATATCAAAAAGCAAGCAACCCAATCCATAAATGGGCAGAAGACCTAAATAGACATTTCTCCAAAGAAGACATACAGATAATCAACAGGCACATGAAAAGATGCTCAAAATCAATAATAATTAGAGAAATGCAAATCAAAACCACAATGAGGTATCACCTCACATCATTTAGAATGGCTATCATCAAAAAATCTAGGAATAATAAATTCTGGAGAGGGTGTGGAGAGGAGGAAACCCTCCTTCACTTTTGTTGGGTACGTAAATGGATACAGCCACTATGGAAAACAGTATGGAGATTCATTAAAAAATCTAAAAATGGAACTACCATATGACCCAGCAATGCCACCACTGGGCATGCCCTGAGAAAACCATAATTAAAAATCATACATGTACCACAATGCTCATTGCAGCACTATTTACAATAGCCAGGGCATGGAAACAACCTAAATGTCCATCAACACATGAATGTATAAAGAAGATGTGGCACATACACATAATGGAATATTACTCAGCCTTAAAAAGGAATGAAATTGAGTTATTTGTAGTGATGTGGATGGACATAGAGACTGTCATACAGGGTGAAGTAAGTCAGAAAGAGAAAAGCAAATACCATATGCTAATGCATATATATAGAATCTAGAAAAATGGTACTGATGAACAGAGTGGCAGAGCAGGAATAAAGATGCAAATGTAGAAAATGGACTAGAGGACACAGACGGTGAAGGGGAAACTGGGATGTAGTCAGAGAGCACCATTGACCTATACACACTTCCAAAGGTAAAATAGATAGCTAGTGGGAAGCTGTTGCATATACAGGGAGATGAGCTTGATCCTTTGTGCTGACCTAGAGGGGTGGGATAGGGAGTGTGGGAGGGAGGCTCAAGAGGGAGGAGTTATGGGGATTATGTGTACATACAGTTGATTCACTTTGTTGTACAGCAGAAACTAATACAACATTGTAAAGTAATTATATGCTAATAAACATGTATTAGAAAAAAATAATGAATGCATAAAAAGTAAAAGTATATGAAATTCAAAATTAAAAGTACAATAAATAAAAGAACTACATACAAAACTTACAAAAACAAACCAATAAAAAGACAAAAGAAGCGATATTTTCCTGTTGCTTTGGCTGTCAGTGTCCTTACCGCCACAGTGAGCCACAGCCAAACCCTATCTATACAGGAAGTCCTCTAATACTTCTAGATAGGTCTCTGGACCTGCTCTGGGAATTTTGGGTCTAGCTCAGACTCTCCTCTGGCCTTAGTCCTGCATGTTCTTGCCATCAAAATCCACAGATGCCTCCAAAGCCCCCAGCCTCAACTGTGGGAACACTCATTATGTATTCATGTATCTTCATGTGGCTGCAAGGAGATATTTCCATTTTTTCTTCTTTGGTATCATAGCTTCTGGGGTTCAGCTTTAGATTTGGTGCCACCTCTGAGTGTGGGTCATCCTCAGGCATTTGTTCTCCTCTCAGGCAAGAGGGGTGAAAACAGAGGCTGATTAGGGCTCACCTGCTCACTCAGGCCAGGTGAAGGAGGGATGTGGAAGTCAGAAATGAAATGTGAGGAAGGTGCTTGCATTGGCAGAGGCTGGCTTACAGTTGTGAGAGCCTGAGGTGCACTGTGTGTTCTCCCTGGGAAGTTGGCCCAGGATCCTGTGACCATTGGCAATGGTGGACTGCACTGTCTGCTGGGAGGGTGTGGGCAGTGACCTGCCTTATACTTAGGACTCTTTGTGGCCATGGCAGCAGGATCTGTGTTCTGACATAATAGCTGAAGCTTGTGCTGGTGCTCATATAGGCATTGCCCTGCTGTCTGTGAATGCGTAGAACAGGAACTCCTATGATGGGCTGCCTCTCGAGCACCCTGAAACTGTCTCCTGCCTCTCCATTAGGCTCAGTTTTTTTCCACACACTCTTTGATAGTCTTAGCAACACTTTTTTTTTTTTTTTTTGATAACTCTTCTTAGGCAAAAGACACAAAGGTAAAATAAAGAAATGAAATTACAGCAAACTCAAAAACTTTTGCACAGAAAACGGTACTATTGATAAAACTGAAATCTCACCTACTGATTTGGAGAAGACATTTGCAAGCAACAGATCTGATAGGAGGTTAATATACAAAATATACAAAGGTCACATACAACCCAACATCAAAAACAACATACAACCTAATTTAAAAAAATGAGCAGAGGATCTGAAGGGACATTTGGCCAAACAAGACATACAGATGACCAACAGAAACATGTAAAGATACTCAAATAACTATTGAAATGCAAATCCATGTCACAGCAAGATCTACGCTCACACCTGTTTGATGGCGATCATCAAAAAAAAAAAAAAAGAAATAACAAGTGTTGGTGAGGATTTGTAGATAAGGAAACACTTGTGCACTGTTGTTGGGAATGTAAATTTGTGCAATCACTATGGAAAACAATTGAAAACTCCTCCAAAAGTTAAAAAAAAATATATAACTATCATATGGTACAGTATTTCCACTTCTACATATTTTCCCAAAGAATTTATTTTTGTATATGAGTTAAATTCCAATTTAACTGAAAAAATTTTACACCCCTATGTTCATTGCAATGTTGTTTATGGTACTCAAGTTATGGAAGCAACCTAACTGGGTATCCGTTGATAGATAAATGAGGAAAAACAAGATATTATGCATAGAAAATGATAATCAAATATTAGTCATGAAAAGAATAAAATGTTGCCATTAATGACAACATGGATGGACCTGGATACTATTATTATTATTATTATTATTATCATTATTATTATTGTTATTATTATTATTATTATTGTTATTTTAATTTGCTGAGTTGGGTCTTCATTGCTGCATGCAGGCTTTCTCTCATTGTGATGAGCGGGGGATACTCTTCATTGTAGTGCACAGGCTTCTCACTGTGGTGGCGTCTCTTGTTGCTGAGCACGGGCTCTAGGCATGTGGGCTTCAGTAGTTGTGGCACACAGGCTTAGTTGTTCCTCAGAATGTAGGATCTTCCTGGACCAGGGATCAAACCCATGTCCCCTGCTTTGGCAGGGGTATTCTTAACCATTGTGCCACCAGGAAAGTCCCTGGATATTATTATACTAAGAGAAATGTCAGAAATAGAAAGATAAATACCATATGATTTCATTTTCATGTGGAATCTAAAAAAGCAGCTGAAACAAAATGAACAAAACACAACAAAATAGAAAAAATATTCATAGATACAGAGAACAAACTGATGATTTCTGGAGGGGAGGAGCATGGGTGATAAGTGAAGTAGGTGAAGAAGATTAAGAACTACACACTTCCAGTTACAAATAAAGTCATGAGAATGTAATGTAAAGCATAGAGATATAGTCAATACCATTGCAATAATTATGTACGGCCACTAGATTTAACATGGTGAATATTTTTCACTATAAAAAATATCAAATGACTATAGTGTATACCTGAAACTAATATACTGTTGTAAGTAAATTATAACTCAAAAAGGAAGAAAGAAAAGAAGGAAAGAAAGTAAGAGTGGAGGAGATCAAGATGGTAGAGTAAAAGGAAGTGGAGCTCACCTCACCTCATGAACACATCAAAAATACATCTACATATGGAACAATTCTCACTGAAAATGATGAGGAAAGTGAAATTTCCATGCTTGTAATTGCTTACTCTCCTCTATCTTGCAAAGACCTGCTCACCACTCTCAGTTAAACAGTAAAATGAATTACTAAGAGTCATCAGATAAGGGAAGACTGTCTTGCTCTCAGGCACCCCCCCCAAGCCTTTGTTTGAGACCCTTTGCACATAGACTTGTTAAGTGACCATTAACTTCAACCTGCAACCAATGTGAGAATGCAAATTGGGACCTTAGTCCTGATAGGAATGGAATGTCCGGCTCCTACAAGTTGCTGTTAGGACCCCCTACTATGTGTGTAACCCCTGGCAACTCCCCCGCTATGTAACTGCCCCTGACCTATAGTAATTTGTAGCCAATCAGTTTGTACCAATTATAGCTGTATGTTTTAACCTATATAAGGAGAAGACTCCCCTGAAACGGGGCCCCCAGAATTTTGGAGTGTTAGCTCGTCTGGGTCCACCGGCTCAATAAACCTGAGTTCTCCAACTCTCTGAGTGTTGTGCTTGGTTTCTCGTGGGATCAGTTCTTTTCAGCAACAAAAATTAACTGGAAACTGTCAGAAAGACATCTGTACAATGAAAGCTGTGAGAAATATATACACATAATTAGGTAGGAAGGGAAGAAGAGCAATTGAGTCAGGACCTTGCCCCTGGGAGAGGACTCAGAGGAAAAAGGAAATTACACAGGCAGACACCCAACATGAGGAGGGAGCAGGTTGAGCTAGAGATTGGGTATCATAAATATGGGATCCTATACAGAGGAGGCAAGCCTTTTGGCTGGTTGGAAGATTGCTGGGAAAAAAAAAAAAGAAGGACTACGGGAAGCCTGAACTATGCTTATGAGGAGCACGTGAATACTAGTTGTTCACCAAGGCAGGGTGGAGATGTCTGCTCTAGCAGCTACTGGGTGTCCTGCAACTGACTCACTCACTGCATGTCCAAGCCTGAGCCAAGCTAATGTTCCAGATACACTCCCTCAATAGTACAGCACATCATTAGATCAGGTACAGCCATGATCTGGAGAAATACTTGATCTTGGGATGCAGAGGCAACATGGTCCTAGGGTGGGACCTGATGGGGCAGCAGCAACCATTGCTGGAGCTTACTCAAGTAGCACCCCAGAAGCCACCCAGATCTCTGATAACAGCTGCTCCACCACACTTCAAACCCTGGTACATGTAGAGAGAATATGCAGGTCCCGCCTGCAGTGTGGAGTAGTTACACCATGGGTTGGGAGTAGTGAAGTCTGGGGACTGTGACCAGCTGTGAGGGACAAAGGAGACTTTCACCCAGCACTGTGTTTGAGCAGAACCACAGCCACCTAAATAGGCAACATATTGGACTTCAGCCTGTTCAAGAGCCCCACTTCCTTCAGAACTCTCCTCGTTTTGGGCAAATGCCCCAGGGAAGGGAAAGGAAAAAGCATACTTAATGGAAACAGAGGAAGTCAGGCCTGATCATTAGGGCTTCACCTCCAGCAACTTAGGGTCAGACTTCACCCCTTACAGGGTGGTGATGGCCACTGAGAAGACAGGAAGTCCTGGCTATGAAAGAGCACTGGCTATATAGCCCCATCATCTCTAGTCCTACCAAGGCGATAGCTGCCAGCACACACTGAGAAAAAATGTCACTGCATCCACATCAAACTCAGCTCTCCCACCAAAGGCATTTGGCACAAAATTGTAGAAACAAATAACATACCAAGACTGAATCAAGAAGAAACAGATAATTTGAACGAACAGACCAGTGGCAGTGAATTTGCTTTTTTTTTTAATTTATTTAATTTACTTTTTAAATTTTTTATTGAAGTATAGTTGACTTATAATGATGTGCCAATATTTTCTATGCAGAAAAATGACAGTTTTACACACACACACAAAGATAGATGATAGATTAGATAGATGATAGATGGATAGATAGATAGACAGATAGATAGATATAGATAGATGGTAGATATTCTTTTTAAAATATTCTTTTCCATTATGGTTTATTACAGGAGATTGGATACAGTTCCCTGTGCTATAGAGTAGAACTTTTGTTGTTTATCCATTCTAACTGTAATAGTTTGCATCTACAAACCCCAAATTCCCAGTCCATCCCTCTCCCTCCCCCTACCCTTGGCAACC